>NC_065921.1:5945900-5978400 GCF_024586455.1 Bactrocera neohumeralis | reverse complement strand
CCTTCTTAGCTGGTAAAACCAACGCATTATTCGGATCTTTAAGCTCTTCTTTAAAATCATTTAATGCTTCATTTGTTTTGACTTTTTGCAACTCAAGCTCTTTCTTAGCGTTTGCGGATGTGCTGGCTTCTAACCCGTTTTTCTTAATAATTCCATCTGATTTTTTGCTTTTTGGTAAAGCGCGCTGTTTTAAATGGGTTTCTTCGTTAGAAACTTCATCGTCAGAAATATCTTCGATATCTGAATCGTTGATTTCATCTTCCTCTTCATCATCGGACTCTTCTTCCTCTTCATCATCGGACTCCGCTTCCTCATCAGCACTGTTTTCAGATTCAACACCTTCGTCCCATTTAGAGGCGTAGTTACCCTCTTCGTCGCTTTCAAATTCCAACTCGTCGCTGTCATCGGATTGGTAAATTTGTTCTGTTCCTTCATCGTCAGAACTATCGTTGTCTTCGTTTGATATTTTCTGCAGCAAATCCTATGAAAAACATAAACGCATTCCATTCACATTCCATCAACTATAACAAAAATATTACCTCTTGCAAGTCTTGCTCTTCCTCGTCATCTTCCGCAGACTTAATCTCCGAATCTTTTAATTTTTTCTTGTCAACGAAATCTGTTGCTTTTCGTTTAACTTGTTTCTTTGCCATTTTTTAGTTTTTCATGCGCAAAATATGAATTAAATATTTGATTTTCAAGCCGCTAGAATATCAAAGGAACAACGGCACGTGTAGAAAATATGACAGTTGACATATGTTGTTGCCACAACTTGCAGTGCACATCGGATAAACAAACACATGGTTGCATTCAAATTGTAGTGCCTTTTGTGTTAATAACTAGTAAAATTTTTTTAAAACAACATAGCATAGCAAGAAACTTTTATTAATACTTTTACTTTAACGGAAATAGAAATATATATTTTATATAAACTGAACGCAAGTGAATTATAGATGAGTTAGCTTCCGTATAGATTTCATGGAGTAAATTCTTCTTCTTCAAGTTTTATATTTATTACTTTTAACATGGCATCTCTTCACTTCTGACAATCATTTGTTATTATTTTTTCTTGTAATGACAAAGAATTTCCTAAGTTAATAAATAGTAATATACATTAATAATAGCATTTTAAGTTTGAATCCGGAAATACTAGAAAATGGATGCAGTTACATTAAATAACACCAGTAAAGACACAAATGGAATATCGCCCAAGACAAATGACCAAGATACCGGATTTACTTCCTGCGGCACACACTTGGATATTAAAGGCAGAAAGTTGACAATACGCATGCTGCGTATGAATTTAGGTACTCTCGTTACCATATCTCCTCAAGGCAACGAAAGTCTTAATGAAATGGGAGTTGCATGTCCGGCGGTATA
Source organism: Bactrocera neohumeralis (assembly GCF_024586455.1). NCBI lineage: Eukaryota > Metazoa > Arthropoda > Insecta > Diptera > Tephritidae > Bactrocera > Bactrocera neohumeralis. Next base: position 5,977,020 of record NC_065921.1, on the reverse strand, counting down.
TGCCGGAGCATCCTCATCAAGCACAACATTATTCGGGCCAGAATATGCCTCAAACTCGCAACGTTTAGCGGATTTATGGAGCAAACGCTACAAGCGGCAATTTATAGTAAGCTGCAATGTACAAACCAATGACATTGATGGCGCTAACATAGAAAAGGCTTTAAGCGACTGGATATGCGCGAATGTGTAAGCATAAAAAATAGCAATGGGTTTCAACAACAACACCAACAATATACTATACTGCCATGCCAGTAATATCAATATGAATTTATTTTAAAATTTCTTCTTGCTAAAAAACATTAGTTTTAAATTAAATGTTAAATATGTAAGATTAGTTTCGGAGATAAAATTGCTTTAATAAAATCTGTTTCTAAATTTGACGATTTTCATTGCCAATGCATATACCACCAATAGCGCACACTATTCTTCGGCTTTTGAAGGCCGTGGAGGGTCACTGTGTTGAATGCAGCCTATTTTTACACGTCTTTTAAAAATTCTATTTCCAGCATTGCAGCCAGGTCTTTTACGCTTCCATTGCAACAGCGTTGTTTGTTTTTTCGGTTTAGGCCATAAGGACCCCCCACTTAACTCCTTTCATATTTTTGAGATCGTCGTTTACACTCTGCTCTCAACGTTGCGATCATTAACGTGCAGGTATTATTTTATGTACAACACTTAAAACGATTAATTCGAGTATCATTTATACCGCGCAAAAATACAAATTTAAATTATGTTATAATTTTTTTTGTTCGTGTACACATACTTAAGTCAAATAACTGAGCTATTTGGAATCCAACTAATTCTTGATTTGTTTGCTAAAGTCGATTCTATATATTAAAGCAAACAAATTTGTGGTGTCTTTTTGATTATCTTATAAGTGCTAATTTTAAATTAATTGCAAGTAATAAAACACAATGTAAAGTGAAAGTAAACTTTTACAGTGCACTAATCAAATTCAAATAGTGCTAGTTTAAATTATCCAATTAAGAACTATACAAACGTTGACAAAAAAAACTTTAAATATTTCTAGTACTTGCAATCTTTTAAGTTACATTTTGAATACGAAAATTATTTTGCTTTTTCGTTATATTTTAACTTAATGTTATAAATGTGATTAAGCACATATTTACACGATTGTGGATATGTATACTTACATACATAACTGTAAAAAAAGATTTAAACGATTTATTCCATATACGATTTGAAAGTATTAGATTTACAAAATAATTTGTTGATAAGGCAGCAGTTAGCAATGCACGTACATATGTACATACATATATTTGAATGTAATCACAGTCCGTAATCATCTTTTAGGCGCACTTGTGGTTTCATTTAAAAATTTTATGAATAAAATTAAACAAAGCAAACATGCTGCAGTCGTGTCCAAGATTTCTGTTGGAATTTATACGAATTTATTGAGTTGACAAAGCTACCCGAAACTTTCGTATACATGTAAGCACTCACCCCTTCCTTACTCATAGTTTGCAACTCATGTACATAAGAAGAAAATCTTTCAATGTGGAAGTAGTCGCGACTTCCGTTGACTTTCTAATTTTGTATGTTCAAATTAAAATTATCTGGCTGTAAATATACATACATATTTACATTAAAAATACGTGATTTATTGGAAAATAGCATAATTTACTTCCAAATAAGTGGCATTTCTTTTTAGCTGTCAACAGCTGTATTTACATTGTTTATACCACACAGATTTAATTAATTAAGTAATAATTCGAAATTAATAACGTATTATGCTCTAATTTTACGTTTAAATTATAATAATAAATTAAATTATAACAATTTATTGTCACCTACAATGCTAAACATCGTTTCATTAAAAACTATGTTACATTACTACATAAGTACATGCATGTAAAGTTTAAAGCTTCAGATATAACTAAATTATAACATAAATTACTAATTTGTTTCAACGTAGTTTCTCCTTTATATGGTTTTTTTCCTTCTCCTCTAAACTTATGAAAAGAGATGTTACGCTATTTTGCATTTTAGATGACGATATGTAGATTCTTTTAATTAGAAAACAATACAAATTACGAGTTAAATAATATAAAAAAAATATTTAATACTTAAGTATAGTTGCGCTTAAAGCTATTTCCTATTTTTTACTTTTTATTTGTATGCGGTTTATAATAAAAATAACTACACTTGTACATGCCAACCATGAGGTAGTTTATTGGTTTATTTGCTTAAAAACTTGAATGCCAAAAATATATTATCAAGCACCTAAACAGACCGAAGTTTTGTTGGTACTCCACTTTTTTTTTGTTGCTGCCAAGTCTAGACGTGATTATCTAAAATTTCAGAATACAATAAAAAAAATGTATCAACAATAAATATTACGTATTTACCATGCTGTCTGCTCGTGTTTGGTGTGTTTATTGTTGGTATGCTGAGTATGGTAAAAATGATGGACACGGCGGCAGCTGAAGTGTACTTTTTCATAATATAACAGTTTCGAGTACATATTGGAAACAAGATAGACTGGTCCATTTGCAGAACGGTTTATTGTATGTACATACAAACATACTTCAATATTTATTTATACCCGCTAATCACACTTTGGCACACATGCAGTGATGGGGTGGACATCTGAAATTTTTTATTAACAACATTATTAATAATACAAATTAGTATTAGTAAATATGTACATATGTCTATGCCTCAGACATGGTCTGACAGTATTAGGCCGACATTTTCAAGGGAGCTGAGCGCTTTTAGAAAAACAGGAAATATTTTGAAATGGTTTACGTTTGGTATATTATTGCTATGATTCAAACACACGATTATTATGCTGAAAGACTGCACGCAATACCTAATCCCCATAGGATACCAAAGCATATTGATAGATTTCATTTCAAGTGCGACATAGGTCAGACTAGAACAGCGGAATTGACGCGTGTTAATATTTAGAATTGAAACTTTTTTACTATTAATTACTCCTTATTGGTTTGCCAACAAAGAAGCGCGCTTTATTAAGGGTGTTGAGTATTATGATTTCAGTAAAGAATGTGTAGGATCGAACAATGCCTAGAATTCACAATAAGAATATGCCTATGTAGTGGCGTCTGCGATATCAGAGAGACACAGGCGCAATTGGACTTTGTCCGTCTGGGCGATCTCATGCTTTTAAATGACAAACACTGACATAACATTTGAGTGGCTGACAGGCAACGCGTCTCATCACTCTCCTCCCACTTGGTTGGGTTCCAACTCGATTGGACTATAGCACGAAGATGACATTACAACAGCTGCGCAAAATTCTGCAAAGCCAGCGCAGTGATAACACGCAGACAGATGCGAGTCCTTGATACTCACAAAGTTCATGCGAACATAGCAGTACAAAAAATCCACACAGCCATAGTAGTAGCACCGCAGGCGCCATGCATACCAGTATCAACATACAATAAGTCATAAATATACACGACGATCAGGCACTGCGGCCCGCCACATCACATGTTCACTTCAATTTCTCGATGCATGGAAATGCCATACATATGTATGTACATTCCCGTACATATGTATGTAAGCATGTGCGCTTGTGTTATCATTGTATTGGGTAATACCACCAGCAGCGGCGACGGTCTGTTGCGGCGTGAACGTTCGCTAATCACAATGGAAGACGACTAGCCAATTTAATCGTCTCAATACCCGCCAACACTCACAACAACAACAACATGTATCGCTCCATATATACATATGTATGTATACAAATTGGACTGTAGTTATCGCTTGACTGAAGTGCCGGCCATTAAATCTATTGGGATCGCTCACTTCTAATCAGCACACCAACGAACTACTTCGAACTGGTATGAGTGCCTGTCTGAGTGCTTCTCGTATTTATAGCACATACTTGTACGAATTGTACTTTGCGCTAAGTTTGTTGCAAATCGGTCTACATACAATATTATTTTAGATATATAAGTATATGTCGCGATTTTATTGTGGGATTATGCATGAAGTGGGTGTTTGATGAAGCTATACAGAATTGCTTTCTGACGCAACTCTCTTGAAATTGCCTTTCCTACATACATACGCATGCACATACACAAATACATATCTAATTCGCTATGCGATCTGTTCTAGAACAGAATTTTTATGAGCTTGAAAGTCTAGACTGATTTTCAGGCTTGATTAACATCAAACTGGCTTTGGATCCAGTATTATGAATATGCTTAATGCAGTTTGGCCATTTTGTACAGGTGTATTTGATAATTGTTTACATAAATAAGATCTGCAGATCAAACTAAAGTTCAGGTGAACCAGGTTCTCTACTTTCATCAAATGCCTGGTTAACAGTGCTTGGTCAGTGAGAACACCTTTTTTTCACCAAGAAGCTGCTCATTTGTCCGAACCGCCGACACAAACTTAATGAATTAAGTTTTTGTATGAAAATCTTTTGCATTTGATGAGATATCTTCACAAAATTTGACATGCATTATTGTTCAAGACAATACAATCTCTCTCTGATCGATCACATTTCGATCCTTGTATGGAAATTTTTCTTATGTGAAGGGTATTACAGCTTCGGTACAACCGAAATTAGCGTTTTTTTCTTAATTTTATTTAATTATTGTTACTGTCTTTGCTTCTTTTATTTGTGAAATGTTGGCACGTGTGCTCCTATACCATCCAAACCAAAATGGGGATTTTAATATGATTATTGACGAATCACCCATTCATTGGCTGAGCTCGGTGTTTCGGTTTTTTTATTTGTATTTAAACGATAATAATGCTCGTACCAGCGTTCATGTCATGCTTCCAGGCAAATTAGCAGTTGTGTATGTAAATACAAGTATAAGTATTTATCAGCTGGGGGCTATTATCAGCGCGATCGAAGCAAAGTTCAACTGAAGCCTCAGATCCGACAGCTGACGACGCAATTTTTAAGAACCGGTTTCAGCCAGTTAGCTGATCCGAAAATAAATACATATACACGTGAATATATATGTATGTATGTTGCATGTAAATACTCATCAAGTACAAATTTTTGTAATCTAAAGATTTTGTAATTTAAAGTAAAATGTCGGCGATTTCGAAAATGTATTAATGGGAAGTCGCAATGTCATTTATTTTAAATAATTGTAAATAAAAACATTCCGCTTTTAATCGGTAAATGTGCCGCGGCTGCCGCAGGGCAAAAGGTTAGTTTATATTCTGAGATGTCTATGATTGGACTGTTTAATTCAATTTAAAAATTGTATGACTAAACTACTTCGAACATTTATTTTAATTTCATAAAACTGAAAATTAGCGAACCCTAAATTAGTTCAAACAATGGCTTTTTGCATTCCCGCATTAAAATTAATCCAACTGAAATTTTTTGAAAGAATTTATAAAAAAATTTTATTATTAAATTTATATGGAACTAAACCAGAGGCCACCCACCATTCCCTTTGCTAACTTGAAGTTGCTGAATTATTCAGTGAAAATAGTTATATAAATACCAACCGTTTTATGAGTTAACGAAAATAGACCTACCAACTGGTATGGTATTATACTAATTATACTATATACTATTATATTTATATATAACTGTATGATAAACTCAAGTTTAGGCACTGGACTCATAAAATATATAGCAAGTCAAATGCGAATATCTTGTTATCTAAAATAAAGCAACTGATATCTTCCTAAGTAATTAAAACCGAAATCAAATAAATATACAGATGTACATAAGTTGAACGTTAGGGTTGAGAAAGGCTATATCGCAAGCAGCCCACACCTGTTACGTAGAATGATAGCAGCAGTGGGAAGAAAGTGAGAACTGTAAATACACATTTTCATACATTTATATGTGTGCGTATGACATACATATTTCTGCACATGGACGTATGTATGTATGTACATATATTGCCGATTTCACAAAGAGAGAGATATGACTTCGTTGTCGTGAATCATTGTTGCGTTGAAGAGCATCGCACAATAATGAATTTCGATGTCCATATTCGTTAAATGAACGAAACGACGCGACACATTAAAACGCCAATAGCAATAACGGCTCACTCACTGCCGATGTTTACTTCCTACGATCTAGTACTCTGAACTTTTAGCAACACGACCAAGAATTAACACAAACTTATGATAAGGCTTTTAGGTTGGTCCGCAACAATTTGCTGAGCGGCTCTACTCGTGTTTCTTCAACAGAGCAAATGAGAAAAAGTTATGCATTAATCGTATCAATAAACAAGCGGTCGACATATCATGAAGTATGCGAAATGCCAATTTTTATGACCGGTATTTGTTACTATAGATAGACCGTCTGGGTGGTTATTGTGATATGGCAGCGTATTGTTTTTGTTGCCAGTTGGTAAATTTCAAGACCATTGGCGTCACCACGCGTTGCGAGAAGTGGAAAATTGTGGACATGTTGATGTGTTATCAGGGATCAGCAGACACCAGACTTACCAAACACATGCGAAGCAATATTTTTTTGCGATAAATTTAATTTTACCTTAGCGTTTTTCTAACTCTTTCTGTAACTAATAATTTTTCATCTCGATAAAGTACTTGAAAAGGCATCCACAAAAATGTTAACTCTGAAATGATAGCATTTCGAAGAAAATTATTAACGTCGAGAATAGTGTAACGAAAATTCGACAGCCTTGTTAGATACATACATATAAATCGGCACATTAGCCAGTCACTCTAGTGGCATTTAGCCGCGCTAAGCTAATCGCTAAACTTCGGTTGTGGCTGGAAGTGAAGTCTGAGATCCCCTAGTGAAAGCGGCGCTAATAATCAAAGAATAGCAGACAGCAACAACAACAACACCGCCAGTGACAGTGATATTTATTTATTTACTCTTGGCCTCACGTAGCGCGATAACGAACAACGGCGATTGCACATGCGTAATAATACAAACGTTTGCACAGATAAATTTGGGCGTTACACGAGCAACCGCCAACCGCCAGCGGCCTGATAAGCATACCCCACAATTCAGTGCGTGTACAGGTGAATTAGTTTTGAGCGGTATACATTGGCGGGTGCGTGAAATCGACCACTTTCCTTGCGCTGATGGAAGCTCGAATGGGTTTTCGCACAGCTATGCCAGTTAAAAATAGCCACTCACCCCACCTAATTTAGACTGTCTGCCTGATAGCCGTTGATCTAACCTTTCGCGCACCCCCGCTCGCCTGTCTGCATTCACAATTCACTACGTAAATACTCTATAACTACTCGTTCAGTATGTAGAAGGTGGCTGATAAGATGTGTGCTTCTTATCGCACACGCTTGTGCCTACCCATATATGAGAGTGTTCGCTAACAAACGCACTCAGTTGTCGTGAATTCGCTCTAGACAACGGTTCTAAACAAAAAAAAACAAAACCAAAAAACTGAAAGTTTAAGATTCCAAATAGCCAAAAGTTGACCGTTAAAAAACAAAAAAAGTACTAACTATTTACTAAATAAATAAAAACTATAAAATCTGCTACGCAATGGCAGTGCAAAATTCTACATTTCTTAGCAGTAGTTTCAACTCTGCCTTTGTGCCAACTAGTGCTTATTATCAGCACTTAAGCGCCGCCTCAGTCGCTTTAGCCGCCTATGAAGGCTGGAGTCACTTGGATTTATTGTCACCGCAACTAACACAATCATCGCCTAAGTCTATTGATGAGGCGCTGCATATGCATCATTTAAGATTTCCTACGCCTCCAATAACACCACCATATAATAAGAATACACATAAATTACCAACCAGTACACAAACTTCCAGCATACGCACACAATCGGTCATTATGAAAATCGGAGAAGACAATTTGGATAGCAATATGCCACCAACACCAGAACATGTCGACGATATGGCAGTGGACATAGTTGGTTTGGAAGACACCACAATAAGTCCAGAAATGCATCGTCATGAAACGATGACAATGAACACGTCCACAACTAGCAGCGCTAGTTCGACTCCGAAACGAAGTGAATACGTCTGCGAATGGATTGATTGCGGCAGGTGAGTTGTAATCCAACAAAAAACAATAAAATAATCATTGTTGGTTTTATTGCGACTTCTTATGGCATTAAACCACTTCCTAAACTGATAAGATTCGTCATTGTACTTCATAAAAAGATATAACACCACAAAATTGGCTGCGACACATTTACACGCTCATATACATTTATATATGTATGTACATATATAAGATTGATATAGGACCACTACTAAGAAGCCATAAAAAAATTAAAGTTAACCAATTTTTGTTATGACTCGCCTGTATATACATAAAAATTATAAAAACACGTCACATTTTCTTTCTGATTTCGTCATCCCCCCACCCTGCAAATAACAATCCACCAACACCTTCATTTTGCATACTTTTGGGAAACTGTAGATATTTGTTTTATTTAAAACATCTACGTTTTGTTTAAATTGCAGAGATCACAGCACCCTTGAATCATTGGCCGCCCATGTGACCAAAGTGCATGCCGTTGCTTCACCAGCCGATGGTTTATACTATTGCCGTTGGCAGGGATGCACACGACTGCGTGGATTCTCAGCACGATATAAGATGCTGGTACATGCCCGCACTCACACTAAGGAGAAACCTCACCAATGCCATCTCTGCATAAAGAGTTTCTCCCGTGCAGAGAATCTTAAGATTCATATTCGTTCGCATTCAGGCGAGAAACCATACCTCTGTACTTATGAAGGTTGCAACAAGGCCTATTCGAATTCTTCGGACCGATTCAAACATACTCGTACTCATGCTATGGATAAACCCTATATGTGCAAAGTACCCGGTTGTCAAAAGCGTTACACGGATCCCTCATCATTGCGTAAACACGTGAAAACTTTCAAACATGCTGTACAATTGATTGGCACCGCCGCTATTACCCCCGTTCAGAATCCCATTATTGATACAGAAACAGCATCAGCACACGGTGCTCTACAAACTCACATGCCCAGCACAATTACATCTTCAACTCTGAACGCTGTAATATTGGGTAGAAATCATCATATACATGATGATCATTATGCGAAAGGTTACAGCGATGCCGCAATACCAGTTTGTCAGCTCTGCGTGCCACCGCCACCACCACCTCACTACTATCTTAATGCTATGGAGGAGGATGTTTGCAATATCAAGCCGGCTCAGCTCGATTATTATTATGCCGCAACAAGTCAATTATCGGCAGGCAGCAGTACTGGATCCAGCCATGGTTGGAATTCCAATGCACGTGGCGCTGAGAGTCCTTTGCGAACTATGGAGTCGGAAACACCGCTAGATTTGCGGGTTAATCGCAGTTAAATATAAAAACTAGTAATAACATTTAGACACATTAATATTTATTCTAGACTTCTAAGCGGAATGACTAGTTGAGAATCAATTGCAGTCTCTAGTCGAAATACATAGTAGAATAGTATGTTTGAAATTGTAATATGAAAAAGATGAAATAAGAACTAAATATTGACAACTCTAGTCTACTTAATTATTTAAAATTGCTTATTAGATATGTAGGGACATACATATGTACATGAATTACTTCAACTATTGAAGAGGTTGATTTCTAAGTGAAAATATTTTAAAGTTTATTAATCGTAAACTTGTAAAATTGTTATTAAATATGTTTTGACCAAGACTGTTTTATTTTAAAAACAAAATAAATTAATGAAAGAACTGTTTATTAAGAATTATTTACATCCCGAAACGTTTTATTTGGAATGGTAGATTTGCGCACTGAGATTAAAAGTATTTTTAGAGTCTTGCAACATGTTGCTACAGAATATAATAGTTTTATTCAGGGGTCAGTAGGGAAATCTGGCCTGTTTTTTTATATTTTTTTTTTTTCATAGAAATTTTTATTCTACAATAGAACTTTCTCCGCGTATCATGAGGTACTTATATCATGGAGTGTATAAACAAATTTTTCCGGAATTTTTTGATGACATCTGTCGGAGAAATGCCTGGGTAAATGAGATGCGTTTTTTCACTGGCGGACACGATTTCTCATGTTTGGATCATCTGAAACACAAAAACCCAATGGTTTTTTACTTAAAAAGTACGTGAATGGTTATCGTCCCTACTAGAATCAAGAAAAAATGTTGATAAATAAAAAAGTAATTAACTTTTTTTTTTAATTTTCCCCTTGTTTTTTACATACATTTTGTCACAACATTGTCAATAAATTATAGAAAATTATGAATCTAGTAGGGACGATAGCCAGACGTTTTGTGAACATTTAAAACAAATAAGCAAATCGGTTGACTAGTTCGACCGGAATCATGTCCGCCAGTTTAAAAAAGTGTGTTTTGAGGAAAACGTGTCTAAGGTTTGAGGCACTGCACCCCGAGCGCTCCGAGCGTCGAGCGGTATCATTATTTTTGGGCTTTTTTCGAAACCTTCCAATGGTAAAGTGGGTTTCTACATTAATTCTAAGGGTATACGGGAACAGAAAATGCAAAAAAAAAAAATTTTCAAAAAAGATTACCCTACTGACCCCTTCATCTAACGGTTGTTTGTAAAACCTAAAACTAATCGAGATAAATATAGGATTATATATATGTACATATATATCGTCACCTGAAATGCAAAATAACGTATCATCAATAAATTCGAAATTGAGTGTCTTATTGATTACGCTTCACTGCTTCAAATTGCATACATAATATTACATATGTTCAACATTTTCAAGTTCTGCACTCAGATATAAACCAGTTTTAACCAATATTACAATTTTTTTTCACTCATGTTCCATTTTATTTCGTGTTTCATTCACGCCATTGTAAATTTCCGATATATATATGTATATATGTGGACACCAGTGCCTTTATAAGATATGTTTGAATGTCTGGGGCTGAATCCGGTAAATAAATAAATAAATACTTCCCTTAGCCCCGTAATATATAGATTTTCGAAATTCAGGGTGACTTTATGTCAATATGTAAGTTAACTCAATAAAATGAGTGCGCGTGTTTTATTAATAACTTTGTATCTTTGTGCTTAAAATGGATCAAATTGGACATATTCCCTATCTTACTAATATCAGACTTTACTCAATATAGATTGGAGATCGTATATGAAGTACCTTACATTTATTAGTATGTGGTATGTTAGTAGTATGTGTTATTGGTAAGAATAGATAAATTCGGGTCGATACTTCCCCAACTCCTATCTTTCAATATAATATGTATTTCTGAAAGAATTTCTCCGACTTGGATTTTACATGTTGAAAGAATATAAAATTAAGCTATAACAAACACAACTCATCATAGTATCCATTTATATATACAAACATATGTATGTATGTATAAATATTTATAATAGCCGCCGTTTTCTTAAGGTATGACAAACTTCGCTTTGGTGTATTATAATAATATTAGCAAATTAAAAACTTATGTAACTTACATAATTGATCATAGTTTCTTAACAACATACAAGGAATTGTCTCTGATCTCTACTGCCATTCCATTAAGTGTCCGTTCACCATTGCTAGCAAGTTGCAGCTGCAATCTGTATTCAACTTTTATATTTGCCTGCATGGAACGCCCAAGAATATTACCTTCAACATCGCTTAATTTCTTTGCGCCCAGATAGTTTGTATTAATAGTGTATGCGCAGCAAATACCATGACGCTCACATAAGCTGCGAAGACGTTCTATATTACGCATATAGTGTGTTTGCATACGAATTCGGCGCTCGTAAGTGTCCAACCAATAGAAAGCATCTAAACCATCAATGACCACCAATGAGCAATCTGAATGCTTTACAAGTAGCCCATCAACAATTTCCAAGGCTGCTTTAAAATGTTGTGAATTATAGCAGTTTAGTAAATGCATAGAATCAAAACATTTCTCAACCATCACCCGTAATTCAGCTGCAGTGTGTTGTTCGCCAGAGGCAGCAACCAGACGTAAAATTTGTTGTTCAAAGATTTCAGCATTGAATTTATGTCTTAAATCAATAAAAATTAAATCACAATTTCGACCGCCAAAGTAGGTTGGTGTAAGACAACGAGCCATTAGGCGCCACAGAAGCACACTTTTACCCGACCCTGACGCACCTGAAATTTCAATTAATGATCTCGCTTTGGGTGAATTCGCAGAAAATATCTCTGTATCCATGTCTTGAAGTGATGGGCGCTGGTTTGCCATCTCCTCCACGCAACCTTCATAAGCATTAAATACTTGACAAGCCATTTTGCACTTTTCCACAATTAAATTAAAATCGACCAAAATAATCAAAATATGCCCGCCAATCAGTAGTGACAGTAGCAACAACAACAACATTCATTAGGGTTTCAGCTTCAGCCAATAGTAGCAGGGATCCATCATAATTCGAAGAGATACTACTAAGTTGAGCACTGGATTTAGGACATATCGGGCAAGTATGGGGAGTTACTCATAGCAAAAAAGATAATCTTTCTATCATTCTCGATATGGGAGATGACGCCGTTAACTAGAGGTTTCATCACAGCTGAGTACGATCTTTACAATGTCAATACAACTTTATTATAATATAATTCTGTTATATGTATTTATTGTATGTATCTACGCATTTCTCACATTATATTACCTTTACAATAAGTTCTCTACATGTACATTTGTTTTTGCTTTCTTTTAAGTAATATTTATTGCATTGTATGGTACTGTATTTGTATTGCATATACTGGACCCTTTGGGAATGTGTTTAATTAGTAATATTAATTACATAAAAACAAAAAACGTTGTACTTTAACAATTTCGAATAATCCGTATATACGTATGTATGTACATTTATACATAAACGTTGCAGAAAAATTATGATTACAAGATACTGACTGACTACATTTTACATACTAACTATAATCTATATAGATATAGGATATTGGTATTAGTACGTAGTATTTGACATCACAACGAGTGCACCGCCATTCAATGGTAAGACTCGATATTTTATTTTGGACTGCACTTATGGGATAGAGTTATTTTCCTTGTTAAACTCAAGAAATAATTAGTAAAGAAAAGAACATGAGTTTTACATTACAGTTTTGAAAGCTTAACATGAAAATACAAAATATGGTAAGATGAATTGAATTAGGTAAAACTTCACAAAACTTCTATCAAAAAATACAATCATTATGTAAAAGGAACAAGTCAACAAATTTTTATACTTAAAACGCTATTTCATCAATTAAAGAGACTTGGAAGAGGGAATATTTTTGGAGCATACATTTGTGGATTCTTGTATTCTGATCCGATGGGATTGGAATGCACTCCTTTGATTGCATGTTTGTTATTTATACTTATATTCACAAATTACTGCAATTAGTAGATTGAATTTCCCAAGGCTACTTAAAATGTATGCAATTAAATTAACATAACATCATCTACGTGTTGTAGATTAGTGACTATAGTAAAAAGATAGTGTTTTGAACACCATCACAAAACCTTTTTTCCCAATTTGTATTATCCGCAAGCCAATTACGCACGAAAGAAGCGTACCACACGCACAATATATTGACGACAAATGGGGCATTCGCTAAGCACTTTACCACAATTTGTGCAAGTGGCCATGTGCCCACATTCAAGTATGACACACTCGATTGGTGCGTCCATACATATCTTACAAAGCTCGTCGGTAGGTAATTTATCGACAGCTGCAATTGAAGAAAATTAGTAGTGGATAAGTATATATCGAAATAAAACTTTAACCTGGTGTCGACTTGAAGTTCTTCCATAAACGTTGAACACGATCAAGCAGTTCTTGCTTCTCGCAACATCCTTTGTAGTCCACACGATTAAGCATCAAAATCTCTTTTAATTGCTTCACTGATAAAGCTTCGAGGTCATCACTAAACGAAAGTTTCAAATTTAAATATTCACAAATTAATTTTAATATGTAATACTAATTATAATAATAATACGAACAGCATCAACTTACACACTTTCAAAGTCATCCAGATTTATAAAACGCGCCGGTTGAGCGTTATAATCGTTCGCCTCTGAAGTGGGACCTGCATATACATGTATGCCCTCATTATCGTCAAGCTGATATTCCCAGTGAGGCATGCCAGCCCCTTCCCAAAAATTGTGTTGTTGTGCTTGCGTTTGCCGAATCTCAGGCGATTGCGCTAAATTTCTACCACTCAATGACGATCCCATCGTTTCTGTATCTGAACACTCCATCGACTTACTGCGCTGTTCGAGGTAACTGAGAAAATCTTGAAGCTCTTTTTTAATCTCTGTTTCCGATAGCTGGGCATTTTCCAGATGACGACGCATCTTTTCTACCTGCTTACGCAACGTTGCCTTGTGCTTTCCACATTTTTGGCAGCTGCCCGCACGTTTGGTAGCGCCAACTTTTTTATCTTCTTCAGTCTCAAGTGCATTATTGCCCAACTCGGCATCGTGTTCATGCAGAGTCATATCCGCATTATGTGCAATGTTATCGGTTGGTGAATCGTCCTCGCTAGTGTGCTGTTGACGTTGTCTATTAAGGTAGCTATCTGAACGGCGACGAGTTACTTTCTTTACGCGTTGTGGCACCGATGGTACAAGGGATTGTGCCTGGTCCTGCTGTAAAAATGGCAATGCCACTTGTAAATCGTTTGCCATATTCGTTGCTATTGCATCATTATTAACGACATTACTGCTCGATGGGGTATCAGTGGCATTGCAAGCCAACAATATAGATTGTTCTACTACGGGATTTTCAGCAGTTTGCACCATGGTAGTTTCAAGGATTTGCCATTGTTCCATGTTGCTGCTGTTAGTGTCAGTGGTTGCTTTACTCTCATCTGATATGCCGCCAATTGCTCCCAGCTCTTCAAAGGACGATTGCGAAGACATCTCAGCACAATTTATGTCAGCACTGGTCCTTGATTTGCTACCAACGTTTTCATCCGGTTCTGTATTTTTTCGTGAATCCTTATTCGATGATAACTCCACTTCGTTATTACGTGCCAATGAGAGACCGCTAAATGTAGCTATTAGCTCATCATCTGAGCATTCACAATCAGAATTTTCTTCACCAGCTTCTTGACGAGTCAGTCCAGCACGTTGACTGTTTGAAGTTGAAGCAAGTGGATGATCTTCCGTCTCACCACGATCAATTGAGCTAATACTAATTTCCGGGCTTACAGAGGATTGACTACTACCTTTGGTTGTTACCGAAGAAGAGCTGCTACTCACCAATGTTGGTGATCTAACTGACGCATTTGTTGTAACTGTTGATAGTGGAATAGTGAGTAATGGTGATGATGTTGTTATTGTTGATTGTTCCGTGTGAGGGTTATTGTTAGAGTGTTGTTGAAAACTAGCGTAAGTGGGTATTTCTCTAGTTGAAACTCTTGGCTGATCAAAAATGTGTGTCGTTGTACTGTCTGTTGAACCTCGTTCTGATCGCGTTCGATCTCTCGTTTCACCTGATTCTTTCGGTGAACCTTTATTATCAAAGGAATTTAGGGAATCACTTATGTTTTCAGTAATACTTGTAAAAAAGTTTTGGCACGTCTGTTTCAAACTGTCAAATGAATTTGCTGATGCGTCGGTGTAGCTGCGAGCACTAGCATTATCCGAAGCACCAGCAGCTGCATCAATTTGTTGTACATGCGTTAGCACCAACCCTACCAACTCATCTTTTTCAACACAACCAGTTGTTGAAACATGTTTCGATTGCAGATAAAAAATTAGATCCTTCGGCTTTAGCTGTAACAAATCCGTACGGAGGAGAGGACGCTTAGCGAAAATAATACATCGTCTGCACAACTGCACTCCCGAAGAAATATGTACATTATTGCTGTTCCGACGTTTGGCCGTCGATAAGCAATTACTACAGTAAAATCGCCTTTGATAAGAACAATAAATAATTATCTAACATTTAATTAAATTAAACAAAAAAAATAGTGCACTTACTTGCAATCCGCACATATTCGTTTACGGCGGAATACCGTAAATTGTACGTGACATGCTTCGCAGGGCATCACTGCTAAATATGTATTTTATATTAAGACCTTTCTAAAGACTAAAATTTAACCAAATTGAATTATTTGTTTCTCAATCAGTAGAAATCATTTATTACTTTGAAAGTTTTCAATTGCGAAATTGAAATGTTGCAAACGAATTCTGGACTTTCGCATTAGTCGTAAACCGTGAATCACTCCAATAATATGTGGCTGCGTCTGACACTGAAATCATTTTCAAGGTCTTATACATTAACTATATTCAGCTTGCTGCAATCTTGCCGACGATCGTTAAGAAATATTATTTCAGGAAAAGAATAAAATGTATTTGCTGACATAAGCCAAAATCCTGAGTATATTTTCGCGTTTTCCGTTGATTTACTTCAGCTGCAAAAGTTTTCTTTGATTGTGTTGTTGATTGTTAATGAATTAATCGATAAAACTACTACGAGTAAAAATGACAAATGTCAAAGAAGTCGTGGAGACATGCCTTCTCTAAAAATTTGGCAAAATTTGTGGCAATAATTGGAATATCAAAAATGTTGCCAGTATTTAAATACTAAGTACATAAATAAATTACCTATATATGGTATTTCATGAAAACACAAATCTCAAAAAACAACACTTTTTTTATGAAAAACAAAAAATGGTAGAAGACATAAATTGTATGTTTTGAAAACCGTTCATGACATGTTTTGTCATGTTTTATAATTATAATTTAAATAAACACATAAAAACATTTATTTTATCAAAAAACGCCAATCAGTACACATAAATATTAACATAACTATTTTTCATATTATTGATAAAATTCGCTACTTTAAGTAAAAGTAAATTATATGTAAATGCAAAAATATTTTGTAGTCTGAAATTATTAAAAATTGACAAAATATAAATAGTTTAATTGCCTCCTGTGAGGATTGAACTCACGACCCCTGGTTTACAAGACCAGTGCTCTGCCACTGAGCTAAAGAGGCAGATGTCCGGCGCTATGCCAAATTGCGTATTTAAATCGAACAACGTAAATGAGATTGAGAACTACAAATATTTTCCCTGCAATTACAAATAAATTACGCGAGGACACTACGAAAGATTTGTGTTAGAGGATATAGTGAAAATCTCACCATACCAAAAGTTTTCAACATTTAATGAGGAAGCGGAGTTAGTTTATTTTTTCTTGAAAGGAAAATTACGAATGCATTGGATATTTGTGAGAATAAGAGCTTAAAAAATTCTTAGGAAATAAGATCTAGACAGAAGGTACGAAACTGCTATTAGACATTATATTATTACTATAAGCACAAAATAGTAAGACCCTGTTCATAATCCTCGAAACAGTTGTTAAAGTCAAATTCTGGAATAGCATTAAAAACGGTTTCTCCCAAAGCAGTCGTCTGAGTTTGTTGAATAGCCAGAAGTTACACGGATCTAAATTGCGGAACAATATTGGTTGAAAATTTAGCGTAAAACTCACAAAGAATCATTCCAGTATGCCATGGTGCTTTATCGTGGTGCAAAAAACAAGAGTAGTTGGCCCACAATTCTGGCCTATTTTTACAAATTGCATCGCGCAAACGACGAATAATACTCAAATAGTATTCCTTGTGGACAGTTTGGCGAGTCGTAAGGAATTTGGAGTACACCACACTTCGATAATCGAAGAAAATTGCCAACATTAACTTGATTTTTGACCTGATTTGACGAGTTTTTTTCGGCTTCGGCTCAGCTGCGCCACGATATTCGGCTGATTGATCGTCTGTTTCCAGGTCGTAAACATTGATCCAAAAATCATCGCTGGTAATAATACGTTTAATGATATCCTGGTAGTCGATAAGCATGTTTAACAGTAGTTAATGAGACGCTGTTTTTTGAGAAAAACTAAGGGATTTTGGTACCAGTGAGATCTCTGATTGGAGGATTATCCTCGATTCTCAAGCTCCAATTTCTTTACTTTATTTCTTCAGTTTATGTTGATGGCCGTCTCAAGCAAGGTTCATCGTCAACAAACAATTATCAGCGCGAAAAACACCGAAGTTTCGGCATCAGAAATTTGATTCGGCACAAAAAATTTAATTGAACTTCTTTGTTGGATTATCGTAGAAACCGCCGAATGCACTTTATGGACTTCCGAATAAACACATTATTTTGATGTGACATTTGGCACAGTTGTCACTGACAGTCATATCAATAATTTCCGGAAAAAAGAGATGATTTGTTAAATAAAGAACAGAAAATATTATGTTAAAAAAAGAATGGAAAAATATATTTGATCCATTTGCCTCCTGTGAGGATTGAACTCACGACCCCTGGTTTACAAGACCAGTGCTCTGCCACTGAGCTAAAGAGGCATATAAAAATATAAAGCCAATGTGCTTTCATAATACAGTGACCTTTAGAACAATGTTACCATATGGATGAATTCTTTACTTAAGTGCAAATAAATTGTGGTATACTTTCAATATATATTCACGAAATATATATGTATGTATGTTAATTCTGCGATCACAAATTATATTAACACGATTTAAATAAATAATAAAAGTAAAATAAACAATTAACAAAAAACCACTATTTTTCCTTAGTTCTTTTAACAAATTCTAATAATCTTGGTTTGAAAATTTAATTAATATGTGGGTAGAATTATTGTGTTTTTATAAAAATATTAAGATTTGCTGCCTCCTGTGAGGATTGAACTCACGACCCCTGGTTTACAAGACCAGTGCTCTGCCACTGAGCTAAAGAGGCCACTATTTAAAAACTGTCAAAGTTCTGATATATCAGCATAGTACAAAGTTTAACCCCTTCAAGCCTTTACATCGCGCAATCAATATGAGAAGTGGCTTTTCAAATTTCATATTATATTTATAGATTAATATCGTGACTAACACTTCAGATTCCCACTTTCATTATAAATCAAACTATTGTGTTCAGATCGGCCATACATACATATGTATGTATGTGTGTGTATATACTTTATTGTTAAGTTGCATCGTTTCGTTCACATTTTCTTATTTGTATATAAATTGTTTCGAGTTGCTTTTGTTGTCTTTACTTTTGGAAGTGTCTATAGTGTAATTTATCTAAATTAATAAATTCAAATGGAGTGACTAAGCACGCAATCGTAATTCAGTTTTGATAAATTCCGTTTTTAATTAACATTTCTAAAAAAAAATAGAAAACACTATAATTTCATAGTTTCTCACACGAAATGCTTCCCAAACTATTTTTACATTAACCTACAATTTGGATTGTTTATTTTTTTAATATTTAAGTCACAATTTGTTTGTTACAAAGCAAAAAGTGTAGTCATGTCTACATACATACATACAGACACATGTACATACATGATTATGTACATAAGAATGTACATACATATATAAAAATAAGCTAAATATTTGGACAAAATCGTTGACAGCTACATACAATTTATGTTCCTAGAAAATTTGACAATCAATGGTATCTACATACTTACATATTCATATGTATTTATTTTATGAGCACTAAGTATTCTTCAATGGTTAAGCCTATGTAAAAAATATATAATTACTTATAATAAGTAATTATGGATGTACATACATATGTACAAGAAAGTACATAAAGTTAAATCAAGCTTACATATGTTTTAAACAATTATTTAATTTTTACGAATTTTATAAGATGTCTACATCGGAGCTTAGTTTAAATATTTCGCTTTAAAGAGAGAACAGAAATATTTGAAGGTGTAAAAGGTTACATTTTGTTTTAGTTTTTTTATTGAAGGAATATATATAATTACTATGTGAGTTTTAAGTCAAAGTCAACGCGTAAATACATAAGACTTACGTATATGTACATATTTTAGAGGGTCCATTATTCCAGCTCTTTATTTTCAATTTAAATTTAATTTAAACTAAATCATATTACTTTCCCTATGTGATTTTTTGATTTTTGCAATACATTTTTTATATTCTAAGCAATAGATCTACAACTTTGATATTTATTTCATTAAAAAAAATGCCGCTCTACAAAAAGGGGATTAGTGATTTTTTTTTCATAAAAATATTCCTTTAAAAGTAATACGCAGTTAAACTTCTGTATCAAATGTACTGTATTCAAATAGTACACCATGTCGTATGAGTAACGTATAGTATTATATTATATGTATGTATGTACATATGTATGTATATTGCGTTCGTCACTTGCATGAATGCGCACGTCATTTCATGAATATCTTTAACTGCGTTTGCAAAAAAAAAAAAGAAAAAACAATAAACTAGAGAAATATCTGACACCCTAATGCATGTACATATATGTACGTATGTATGTATAAGCATTTACAGTATTTAATTTTGAACTATTTCTTAAGTATTTTACAAATATTTCTTTTTACGTAGAAATAAATATAGTTTCAACATACATATGTACAACTGTGACAATTTCTCTTTTACACTAGGCATCGAAGCGTCATCTCAATTTTGAATAAAAAAAAAATATTAACAAAATTGAAGTAAAGAAAAATTAATAACTATAAATATTAAAATAAAAATATTAACTCCAGCAAATACATACATACATATGTATATATGTATTTGGTTAAACGTAAGGCTTCAATGAATGTGTTAATTTTTGTTAACAAAACTATAATTCTGAAATTCAATTAGATGTATGTATGCAGCCTAAAACTGTATAATCAGAAAGCGACAGTAAATTGACCATAAAAAATATTATTTGGGCATTTTTATTCATAAATAAGGATGCGATACATCAATGAATGGTATGCATTGTCTTATCATAATTATGGAACTAGGTATGTATATATATGTGGTGCATAGAATCGTGCTAATGGAGAAACAAATGTATCGTGCAACTAATAATTTAATGTTACAGTTTCATCAAACAAATAAACAGTGTGCATTTCAAATAATGTATGTATGTATGTATAATTGCAGATATAAATAATTATTAATTTGGCAACATTATGCTAATACACACACGGTTATGCAATTCAATAAAAGGTTGAACGGAAGGACACCAGGTAATATCGTCCGTGAGGCACGTAATTTTTATTACTACTGCTACCTTACAAATTACCTTTGTATATACAAGCACATACATATACTTATGTAACTCCCTCTTAACCCTAAGCTGAATAATAAATTTAATATTCGCATCAGTTGGGAATGTGCCACACTTAATCAAAAGGCGTTTGAAAATCAAGTAAACTTACACATACATATACTTGTATGTACTTGATTAGACAACAAAACGATTTAAAGATAAAATGCTTAACCTAACGCACCATGTTGCTCACTGGAAAAGCGTTCTTCGTTTCGATTCAAGTCTAATGTGAATGAACATTAAATTTAATTAGCACAAAGCAAATAAGTCATTTATTTATTATATTATACTAATAATATTAATTGTAAAAAGGAGATCTTCGAATGAGCAGTGCGTTTCGCAACACAAACGCAAATGCAAATATCGTCTTCGAAATGCTTTGCGGCCAATTATTTCCTTTTTTCTAGCCTTTTGAGTTTTTGTAGAATTTTGTTTAGTTAATAAAAAAAAAAAAGAATAATAGTAAAACTAAAATTTTTAAAATTCCTCGCGACATATCGTTCTACGAACAAATGTTTAATACTATAAGATATCATCGTTAGCGCTGCGAACACCCGTTGTTCCCGTTGAACCCGCCTTCCCTAATTGTGATTGGTGCGACTGACGACTAAAATCATCATTGTTGTTGTCATCGTCAATGTAACCAGCCGCGACACATGCCTCTATTTGTGTGTCCTCTGCAGATTCCCCGACAACCCCCTTATTCGCACAATAACTGTCGTCAGCTGCGCCTTCACTTTCGGTAATTTCCGTGAGCGTTGTCAGCCTTGAACGTTCGTAATCGACAAAATCATCAAATAAGCTCGGCCATGCTTCTGTATCGTCATAATTGTTGATATCACATTGTTCGGAGAAATTTAAGAACATATTCCATGTGTCTTTTGGAATACCACGTATGCTGGGGTGCTGCTCGAGGAAATGTATCCAATTACCGAGCAGTTCTGGCGTATGCACCGTGAATACCAATTTCCATAAACTGATGGCCATATCCAACGAGAGAATGCGCTGATCAGGCTCCAAACCAAAACTGAGAAAACAGCATAACATAATAATATTCATATTGACATTTGTTTTTAGCTATTTACCGAAATGTGAAGCGATAGAGTTGTTTGAACATTTCTGTATCCACTTTGAGCATTTCAATCGTTTGCTCCAGTCTTATTCGTACTGTTTCGATAGTATCTGCGCACATTTTGTGTAAACCTTCAATGAACTCCGATTTGGTAAATCGACACATTTGTGATGCATCTAGGCACCAGGCCAATACCAGTATGGCGAATTCATCAGGCTGGTATTTGAGGTCGTGACAGAGACGTTCAATCCCCTCAGTGAGTATCATATCCTCTTCGGGATCTTTATATTCTTCGAAAAGCTGATTAAGCGTATTATCCGACACTTCAAGCGTTTCTTTTACGGCTAAAAAAATCATGTTAAAAGCAAATTAAAATATTTTGCATTCAGTATAATTTTACTAATGGTACCTGTTGTTATTATATCACTCATGGTGGTGGCATTTCCATTAAGTAGAACCAAAGATTTCTTAAAACTACTTCGCTTAGTATCACAATTGTTTGCGTTCTTGAGTGGACTTCTGGGCGAGAGCAATTCATCCGTTTCTGAAGAGATTAAAACATATCAATTCTGTTTTTTTTTTTTGTAGAAATTCATTAGGCCTAATTATAAACTGAAATTTTGTAATATTTTTATAAGAAAAATCATTTGTTTATTTTTGATTAGAGCATGTTTGTATTGATCAGTTTTAACAATCAATGCAACATAACTTTTTTCCGATAAGTTTGTTTAATTAAAGTGTGATAGTAATAACAAATTGATTTGATGAATTACTTAGTATTTATTTACCTTCTATATGCGGTTTTTGGCAGGTGGGCGCTGTAGCCACGGTCGGTGAACCCGAATTATCGGACGATGTCTGGAAGCAATGCAGGCAATTACCCATCGCAGTATTACGACAGTTAATTGTAAAAAATGTGGTAAATAAATTACTAATTGCTTGCTTGACGGCTGCCCGATTAATTGCGACGGCCTACCGAAACAAAAGTTCTTGTAGTTAAAAGCGCTAGTGTATGCTAACAAATCATTTAACAATTTTTTTTAATAGTTAAATACTCGATTTGTGCATCAGTGGCAGTAAAGATGAGCGACAAGGCAGTTTCTGATTTTTGATGGTTGTTTTTTAAAGTACATATGCATTTATAAACTATTTACTAATCTAGCAAGATCACTTAGCTGGGCTGACTCATTACGGATTCTTCTGAAACCCTGGTAACACAACATTCAGACCTTGGAGACACCCAGCCTTGGTAAGCCGTTGCCAAATATGCGACACAAGGGTCGCGTATAGCAGACAATCTGTCTCAATGTCTTCTCACCAGTTTCGTTTCCTTTTTATTTTACACACCATTCGATTTCCATAACTTGATGGTGACGGAGCAGAGATTGCGAAAAGTCACTATTGACGTTATTAATTTGCTTCTCAAATTGATATTGCTGCTGTTAGTGGTTATTATTGGCGCTGGTTGTTACTCCTCCCCAATTGTAGAAAACAACAGCATCAGTGAAAATACTTATTTATATACTTATTTATCTGTGTATTTCTTTGCAGTTTTCCACTTAAGTTTTTGACATGACCCCACTGGGGGCGCAGTGTTGCATTTAGTACAAGTAAGAAATGAGAATTGTAGCAGAGAACGTAGTAATGTATAAAAATGTAAAAATCGCCGGTCTTTGGTAGTTCAGCAATTTTTGTTCAAAGTTTTGGTAAAAGTAACTAGAAATCAACATCTAGCATTATTATAAAGAGTTTGAGCCAACTTAATTTACTGTGCATCAAATTAGAAACATAATTGTGAAAAAAATAACTATAAGACTTATTTTAGCAACTCAGCGTTAACCTTTAGGTGAAATGGTATATTGGGTTATTTTGGCTTTCAGAGCAATTTTTAAATGTTCGGCTCGTTTTCTTTTTTTGCGCTTGATTTGTTAGAGTAGCTGTGTGCAAATAAAAAAAAAACCTACTTTTGAAATAAAATTCTGTTGTTTTGACATTGTATGATGTATTTTTGTTTTTCTTATTGACAGAGAACGTAAAATTATAACAGAACAGAACGTTTATCATGACCGTGTAAAATTTACGTTCTCTGCAGATTTCGACTTTCAGTGCTCCCAAGCCAAATGTGAGTTGTTTTTTTAGCGACAACCGGAACCGAATTTGTAAGATTGTTTGAAAGAGCACAGACACCTACCAACAAGAAAGAAAAAAAATTTGAAAGCAGAGAACATAGAATTTTAATTACACATTCTCTGGTAATAGTGTTTTATGTGCACAGGTATGTATGTATATGTGTAAGTGCTCAACAGTCGTCGACTCGCAAAGAGACAGAAAAACTCTTATTACCATGGCGAGCTCGGCTACAATTCTGCAAGCCAAGTTAACTAAGCGTACTCACAATAGACAACAGTTTACATATACATATTGGCCAAATCGCTTTCAACGAGCTAAAGTTACCGCAGTCTTTGTGTGCCACTCATTCCGCCAACAACATCGTGAAACTAGCGATCGCGCTAACAGTTACTGCAACCAGGTGATAGAAGCGGTGGAAAGAAAACTCGCTTGCGCCGCGTTAAGAAAAAGTTGCAGTTGCGTATGTACACGTCGCTTCTCGCCGATAGTGTTGTGTTCATTGTTGTTTTCGTGTTGTACGAATGCAAATTCCTATGTAGTGTGTATGTACATACAGGTATTCATTACTTTTTCTGAGATACAAATTTTGTGAATATTAATTTTTGTGATTAGAATTGGTGGTAATTACACGAACTTTTTCGGCATCAAATGTAGATATACATTTATACATACATACTTGTATATGTGTAATTGTATGTGCGTATACTTTTCATTGAAAACATTTGCATACGTTGATTTTGCCTCTGCAAGTTTTTGTTGACGGTGTTGTAAAGTCGCTAAAAATTACTGAAATTGTATGTACAACTAAAAATGTACAGTGAATTTGTTGTTAGTTTGTATTTATGTGTGTACATACGTACATATGTATGTATACTTACCAACCAATTTATTACATTCGTCAACTCTCTGTAAACAGTTGAGTGAACTCCAAATTAAAGTTCCGTTATAGCGCACCAGGTCTCATTCAATTAATATGTACATATAGCCATAGCAATGTTACAATGCGCTATACCATATATAAATAAATGTACATACGTATGTACATGCAGATGGGTTGTATGCAAATAGATATACATACATACATTTGTATTACATCTAACTGATTTAGAGATCGATTCTTCGCCGGAAGTAATTTCGTTGTCAATCATTCATATGTACATACATACCTATGCAGTGAAATTTCTCATAACCGGACAGCCACTGTGGCAGTGTTTTTGTCCGGATATGGGAGCTGTGATATGGGAGTGTCAAAAACGTGTGTTTTAAACGTATTCTTAGAGTCCGAAGATGAAACTCAGTTTTACTGAACTAATAAATTTGAACCAATGTCAGACAGGTGTGAATAAATGACAATTATTTCATTAGTTTCCGATGAGCCACCGCAAACCAGCCGGCGCCAGCGGAAGTCAATTTGTTTTCTGTGATCATTTTGCACATGCAAAAAAAAACTGTCTCAAAACTCCACAAATTAATTAGAAATAACGGGAACTAGAAATGTACACAATTTTCTTGACACAATTTATGAAATTTTGTCCTTTTATTGGAGATAATTTGAACGAAATGTTAACAAAATAGTGTCCGTGTCCCGTCATTGGAACGGATTCATGTCCGATTGTAGGAATTGGGTTTGTATGAAAATGTTAATGAAAACGTTGTGCTCATGAAGTTTGTCCGGTTATGGGAGGCGTTCTGTTAAAAGGACTGTCTATTGTGGAGAATTTCACTATACCTTTTTTATTATGACCGAAGTGGGTTTAAATGCAAATGCCACTTTTGGGCTTAGGACTCCAGTGCCGGTTAAGGAACACAGATCGAAAAAGTGCTTCCTAAGCGTTATGGACTCTTGGTGGAAAGTGTCAAATATCTAAGTATTATATATACATATGTACATATGCTTCTAAAATCAAAACAACTTTTCATGTCCGCCCATCTGTCCGTCTGTCGTATATACGAATATGCAGTTGTTGAGATATCGGTCTGAAATTTTGCAAACGTCTTGTTTTTCAAGTTCATTCATTGTTCATCAAGTTTTTTTATGGTAAATTTTTTTATTTATTATTTACATATTCACATACACACATTTGTACGTACAAGTAAGGATAAGAATGTTTGTTAGTCAAAACATTGGCATTAGCTTACAGTCTCAACCCGAAGTGGGTTACCAATAGCAAAGACTAAAGAAATAAAAGTGCGATGAATGCTACACACATATGTATGTACATGCATATGAGAATATAATTTTGCCCAAAGACTGTTTAATAGTGGCATACATATACATGTGTATGTAATGAAACGTGATCATTCTGGAGTTTATCGCATACGAACAGTGAATTGAAAGTTAAAAAAAGGAAATAAAAACCAAGCATGTCTTCGGACCGATTTCACAAGTGAGTACCTAAATATTTCTTTTAAATACAATCACACACTTCTTCAGCATACCAACAACGTTCAAGATAAAATTTCAACAAGTTTGCAATTGTTATCAATCAAGCATACATACTTATGTATGTCTATATGTACATATGTATGCACATACATATATTCGCAGCATGCAGAAGATACAAAACAAGCTAACTTCTTGGTTTTCGCGCTTTTGATATTCGGTGCTTGCTAATCAGCCGTTTCTTTTATATAATTTTTGTTCTACCATCTGATCAAATTTGACTCGGACTAGCCCATATGAGGAAATCCATAACAATTTTTTTGATTTTTTGTTACAACCTATTTCTTTACTCGTTTGACCTTCATATGGTCTATTAGTGTTTTTGACAGCTGTTTGTTTACAACGCGAAAGCATCGGGTGATTTTTACCATGAACAAAAAACTAACGACGAGTTTTCTTGAAATTTTGTGGTTTCCAATGGAATCGCGGGCCTAGGTTACTATTTTGGCTGTGAAACGTGTAAATGTTATACTCATACCAAAGGAACTGAATGTTTTCCAAAAACCACATAAAGTAGAGAAAGCAAAAGATATGCTTGTCAAAGCATCTGAAGATCCTTCAACCATCAAATGCATCACTATTGATGAAAAAATGTCGAAACCGTCCAACAATTGCGCGAATTGCGCTCTAAAAACGAGCCGAAACGAAAAAAAAAATCTCTGCAGGCACTGAAGGTCACTCCTGCCGAAGCTTATACGTAGATTGCCTTTCATATTTCGGCATGCCTTTTATGTTCGGAAGCACTTTTGCAACTCTGATTGAGGAACCTCCAAAACATGCCTTTTGAATGCATCCACCGCCTCTTCAGGTGTCGAAAAACTTTGACCCCTTATTTTATTTTTCCGAACGGAAATAAAAAGAAGTCATTCGGTTTCAAGCCTGGACTATACAGAGTCATCAAATCGATGTTTGGAGTGCTCAAAAATACAGTTGTTGCAGTCGATGTGTGATTGTCGTGGTGAAGAGTGATACGTCTTCAGCGGTTGCTTTTTCGGATTTCTTGAAATATAACTGGCAATCAAATGGTGGTATACCAGTGGTATGGTTGCTCTATGTCCAGCTTATCCAAAAAAACAGGCAACCATTTGCTTGGAATTCCTTCGTGCACAACTGTTGTTTATTCTTAGGCTCATAGGACTCATCGCCTGCCACGATGTCATAGATGTGTTTCGAAGCACCGCTATCGTATTTTGTTAACATTTCTTTCAACCAATTGGCTTTTTTTGAGCGATTGACAAATTGTGTAGGATCTAACGTGAACCATTTTTTTACAGTGAAAAGTTCATGCAATATTGAAGGTATGCTAGTCCCACTAATGCTCACAGTTGTCTCCATCTCACGATGGGTTACTTGACTATCGTGCAATGTCAGTATGTGCACATCATCAATAGTTTCCGGAACAACAACTGATTTTGGACGACATTCCCGAAATTCGTCTAGAGTGATCTACGACCCCGATTAAATTCATCGATGAACACCAGTCCTCAATGGAGTTTCAGCGTTAAAAATTAAATTAAGTTCATTTATTCACTGTTGATGAGCTAATCCACATCGAAAGTTGTCAAAAATAATCGCCCGAAAATGTTCGCTATTTAGTTCCATTTTTTGGTCGAGAGGAATATTTTGAGTTACTATAAACAACACAAATAGCGATCATATGTCAAAATGTTCTGAGTATGATACAATCAAAAATGTCAAAAATTGTGAGTTTCCAGATTGCAACCCCAGGTTTGCGTTGGGATGCTTGCATTGGCTCAGGAGCGTATTTTGAAGGCGATAATAAAGATTCGTATTTCGAATTGGTAGTGTGGGCCAAATTTGATCAGTTAACTTAATTTTCCATCCATTATTTCACGCGCTCAGTTTAGAATGTATTCTGGATCCTCTTTTTAATAACATCAACATTTAGTCTAGCTAGAATTACACTGCAAGCAAGTAGACTAAAAATAAGGGCGCTAGTTTTTATGTTTGGTATTTGCTATTTGCAGAGCTGCAAAAGATGGCTTACTTGACGTTCTAAAAGAAGCTACTCGTAAGGATGCCAATGCTAAGGACGATGATTCTATGACACCGGTGCTATGGGCGTCCTTTGAGGGACGTTTGGATGCGTTACGTTTGCTTTGTGGAAGAGGGTAATTAACTGCTTTATTATTTATATAATTACATATATATAAATTTTATGGGACTTTCTCGCTTCTCAGAGGTGACCCTGACAAATGTGACCAGTTTGGCAATACGGCGCTACATTTAGCCTCCGCTAAGGGACATCTGCATTGTGTGGACTTCCTGGTGAAATTCGGCGTCAATATCTATGCGCTTGATATCGATCGTCATAGTGCTAAGGACTTAGCGGCCATCAACAATCGCGATGACATTCTACGGTATTTGGATAGCGCCACAGCCAATTTCGAGACCAACGACAAGTAAGCCTCTACAAATATGTGATATATAGTAAGTGGTTCTAAAAGCAATTAAATATTGGGTTTCTTTACAGGAAAAAGGCCAAAGCTATGCGTGAGCTAGCGGAAAAGAATTGTGAGAAACGCATGCGCGAATATATGAAACGTCAACAAAAACTGGAAAATGACCAGATTGAAACTGGCAGCAAAGCAATGGCCGTAGCGAGCAACAGCAATAAGTCAAATATGTTGTCAACACTTAAACAAAAGATTTGGTCCAGTCAAGGAAATCTGCATAAACCAACGCGAGACTCAGCGCCACTTGCTGCGCCCTGTCCAAGTATTAGTAGCGGCAGTACGGCCACAAAATTTAGTGAGCTCGTATCGCCTGGCAGTGGTAGCGGCGGTAGTGTTGGCTCAATTGCGAGTCGCGCCGGTACGGTGCAGAAGAAGCTGCGCAGCCACCAACATTCGGGTCATTCAAATAAAGTAGACGAGACTGGCTTCAAGATTGGTGGCATTGAACCGGATGGTAAACGCACAGTAACGTCGCTTATAGGTGTACAACGTGACTCGGAAGTGCTGTATGTGGGTACGTTCAGCTCAAATGAAGAGAGCAGTAAACGAGGTAAAATCAGCGATGTTTTCGAAGTAGACGAACCGAGCAGTGATCGTGAACGCGAAACCGCCAAGCTAGCTTACGGCACACTTTCACGTTCTTTTTCACAACCCGATATACTTGGGGATACGCTAACGTCCACTGGCCGATTGAGTGAAGAATTCGCAATGCAACGCCCGGCTGGCCTGTTCGATCGTCCGATGTTAGGTAGCATAGCGTTTCGGCGTTCAGTGACTGCGGCTCTTAGTCAATTGCAGCCAGATGACTATCTGCCACACGACATGGAAACCGGCAATACGAGTACCAGCACAGCAACAGGGCGGCAGAGTGGCGCCACAACTGTGACGAAAACACGTAGCAACAAACAACGATCATTCCTCAATATATCTGATTCCGATTCTGAGGGTGCGGATGGGTATAGCGACGATGAGCAAGACAATGCATGCAATCCAATTGCACGTTTTCTCACCGCCTGGGGCTTGGAAGAGTATTTGCCTGTGTGAGTATTTTCAAGTTGAAAATGAGCTGCCCGACCTAAGTAACAATGTTTTACCATTTTAGTTTTCAGAAACAACAAATTGATCTGGACACGTTGATACTGTTAACCGAGGCGGATCTAAAATCTTTAGGGCTACCTTTAGGACCTTTCCGAAAACTTACATGCGCTATACAAGAACGTAAAAATGCGCTTGCTAATCCCGGTGCGATGACGGACAGTAGGCTTTGAAGCAAAACGTGTACTCTGTAAACGGCGTATCCGAATATTGGTGTCATCACTACTTAACCCGCATCATCAATTTTCAGTGCATTGCAGTTTAAGCCTCGTTGTTTTTACAGTAAAATACCAATTTAAAAGTTTAGTTAAAATCCAATGTATTTATCTATTTTACGCAATAAATAACTTTATGTACATAACATGTTACTGCCAACATTAATTCTAAGGAGAACCATTGGTTAAGCCACTTGCTGCATCATGTACAGCTCTGCGTATATGCCATTCAATGCCATTAATTCCTCGTGATTGCCTTTCTCCACCACCACACCTCTCTTCAGCACACATATGAGGTCCGCATCCCTCACTGTGGTCAGTCGATGCGCAATGGTAAGGCAAGTACGACCACTGCGTGCCGCGTCAAGGGCTTCTTGCACCACCTTCTCACTCTCCATATCCAATGCAGAAGTAGCCTCATCCAGTATCAATATCTTTGGATTACGTACCATAGCGCGTGCTATGGCAATGCGTTGCTTCTGACCTCCAGACAGTTGAGCGCCTTTGCTGCCCAAACGTGTGTTGTAGCCTTGCGGTAAGGAGGTGATAAACTCATGTATGTTCGATTTCTTGGCCGCTTCAATAATTTCAGCCATCGGAATATCTGTGCGGAACTTGTTGCCGTACGCGATATTTTCAGCAATGGTTCGGTCAAATA
Source organism: Bactrocera neohumeralis (assembly GCF_024586455.1). NCBI lineage: Eukaryota > Metazoa > Arthropoda > Insecta > Diptera > Tephritidae > Bactrocera > Bactrocera neohumeralis. The sequence goes on along the minus strand of NC_065921.1, from coordinate 5,945,934 downwards.
GAACGGGTTCTTGCGAAACTAGACCCATGCCGGA
>NC_065921.1:5768557-5945800 GCF_024586455.1 Bactrocera neohumeralis | reverse complement strand
ATAAAATTTTATAGAAATTAAGCATTGTATGTGAAACGCAAATGCTTAGAGATAAGATTTTATTTGGGCACAACTTAAGTTTGCTTAATTTGGCTAAGATAAAGATGGATATGTGGTACAAAGTCAAGCGGAAGATTGAAATCTTTATGTTAGGTATATGGGGGATTGGGAAAGTATTTATTCAGTTTTTTAACACAAGGGCATATTCTTCTTCTTTTTTACTGGCGTAGACACCGCTTACGAGGTTATAGCCGAGTCAATAACAGCGCGGCAGTCGTTTCTTCCTCTGCTTCCCTTGGCGGGTACTGCGTCGAATATTTTCAGAGCTAGAGTGTTTTCGTCTATTCGGACGAGAGGGTACATTACTATTTAGAAAAGATTTTCTCTGAATTTCAATAACACATCGCACAGATTGAAAGATATTTTCGGTAGAAAACCAGCCGATGGGGTCCACATATACGGAATATTGTGTTTAGAACAGGTATGATTAACGATTTTTAGATGTAAGGTTATAGAGTGTACGGTTGGTATCTCGATAAGATTAAGGAGTTACAAAACCCCACATACCACATACTTATGTATGTATGTATGTAAGTAATCGTTTTATTGGTATGCGTAAGATGGACTTTTAAGTTTGCTCTTTTAGAATATATTTCAGTACGTTGTGAAATACCTCGATTGCTCTCAATAAACGTAAAGATTTTTCAAAGTATATCTTTATACCCCAGTAGAGTCAAAAATATGTTAAAATGTGTATACATGTTTATGATATTGATTCTAATGTACCGCACATCCACCTAATGCATATGAAACGGTATTCACAATATTTGGTAATCTAGTGACTCATAACGAAGGAAAAACCTAATTTCTAATCTAATTTGACTATTTAGATAATCATTTCATTAAGTGGGTATTGTATCTTAACTGCTGCCATCTATCAGGAAGAAGAAGAAAAAATTAAGAAAAAGTAAAAAAAAAAACGGGAGAGTAGCAGAAACTAGCAATAAAATATCAAAATGGTGTTTGACACAATCTCTTCATATCAACACTTGAAAATTCATTGAAATTCACTTGAAAATTCATTAATAGACTTTTTATTTATGCGTCTGTTTTAACACCTGGTTCTTAGTGTGACAGTAGCTATTTTCTGCTAACAGAAATTACACTGCCAGAAACTATCAGCTCTCTGAGTTTTTTACGCTCTCAATTTGTGCTCACTTCTGATGAATTTTTGGATTAATAAACGCTTGTCCAACGGAAACTGTGTCAGTTAGTTTTATCCATAAGTTAGTGATAGTCAGCAGTTAAGAAACAAAATGCTACACTTTTTGCCATTTTTCCGCTAGAGACATTATTCCAGTGTAAAACTTTCATCAGTCTAAATCGAAATTTCGAAATTTCCAGAACAGAATCGAGCGAACCATTGTTGTGCTACATGAACTGATAAAGCATCATTTCCGTAAACTTTACAAATTTCATTGGTGGCTTGCGTGGCATTTTTCCAATTTCTATACAAAAATTTCAAATATAGCGAATTTTTTCATTATTTTCATTCATTTTTGAACCGATGTAACTTTTTTCAACTTCCCCGAATTTAATTCTTTTGTTTAAATAAAGCTTAAAGTCTCAAATTTCCAACACTTTATGGTATGTCGCAATGTGATTGGTAGCGCTGGAGATATTTCGACTGCAACGACATCTACTGACAAAATACGAAAAGACTTTTTCGACTACCTAATATCTGCTTATAATGCAGACGGGTATGTTTTTACGGGTTTTACGCTTCTCTTGTGTCATCGGTTCGGAAGCCTCAACACTCCTTTCGGTACTTTTACTCATATTTGCATGTGCGTGCATATATACATATGTACATATGTATGTATGTAAGTATGTATGCATATGCTTAAAAATGGGTGTACGATTAAATAAAAACAAAATCCGTTATCAATTGCAAATATATATGTGTTTAATCTTACACTCAACGGTTTGGGATTAATGACATAATAATGAATGTCAATTCATGTCCATAACACCAGCTCGCTGATAAGAGAATGAATTTACCGTAACTGACTTTTTTTTGACAAATCTCCGAAAATCACACATTTCGATTAATCACTGTGTGTCAATTTATCAGTAAAGTTTTAAATTATTGTTACAGGACTAACATATTTTTTGCTCGAAGAGCGAATGTAATTGTGTAAAACCGACTTACCGCACCGTTTTAATTTTCCTTTCACAAAATTTGGCAAAAAATATAAATTACAATGTTTTTTCCCGTTTGGGAATCGAATTGTTTCAAGACCATGAAAAAGTAGCAGAAATAGCTGCAACTACTATTCAAATTATGAGAAAATCTATTTTGATGGAACTTATTACATGTGTTCCTTGGGAGTCGGAAGATAGGCGAAATTGCATCATTGCAATAAATTGTTAAGTGCGAAACTGTAAACGAGTGGCGCCTGTTATTACTAAACCCCAAATCGAGCACATAGATTTGATATTAAATGTCGTGGAAGCCAGACGATAGAAAATATTTAATGAAAATATTTAAGCTGCATTCTATTTTGAGAGATACTTGTTACGCTTTAATTTTATTACATTTATTATCTTGGCGTTCGACGATCGAAATTCCCCAATATCTCAATATATGCATATAATGTCATAATGAACATGGGAGGTGAGTAGCGGGGTTATATAATATGTAGCATATATATGTATAGCTGCGATTATATAATTTGATAGATACTCGAATTTCGTTACTTCGCTTTGATTTTATTACATTTATTATCTTGGCGTTCGACGATCGAAATTCCAGAAGATATTTCTGCAATATCTCAATATATACATGTATATATGTACAAATTTGTATATGCATACATGTGTAAGTAGGTTTATCTTTATAGCCGGGGTTATATAATATACATACATATGTATGATTATATAATATGGTGAAATCAGTGAACGTCAAATAACGTGAAGGTGCACATCGAATTTCGTATGATCTTCGATTAAACTTTCCTTCGTCGTAAGGTGAATTCCTCGGTTAAAAATTTTCAAATTTTTGCTGTTGAACCTGCACCTTCTCGTTATTTTACGTTCTCTGCTCGTATAACCATTGCACCAGATGATAAACACACAATAACGTCGCTTATTGTTAGGTATGCAACGCGATTCAGAAATCCTGTATGTGGGCAATCAGCTCAAATGAAGAATTTACTCTCTTAGTTTTCAGAAACAGCAAATTGCGCGGGACACGTTGATACTGTTAATCGAGGCGGATGTAAAAACTTTAGTGTTACCTTTGGGACCTTTCAGAAAACTTAGCCGGTGCGTTGACGGAGAGTAAGATTTGAAGCAAAACGAGTAAACGATAAGCGTGTTATTGGTGTCATCAACAACCACAATTTTAAGTGCATCACAGTTTTAAGCCTCATTGTATATTCAGCAAAATACCAATTTAAGAAATTTAGTTAAAATTCTATGTATTTATCTATTTTACGCAATAAATAACAAAAAGTTAATGCTACATTAATATCGAATGGACTTCATGTACATATCAGGTTACTGCCAACACTAATTCTAAGGGGAACCATTGGTTAAGCCACTTGCTGCATCATGTACAGCTCTGCGTATATGCCATTCAATGCCATTAATTCCTCGTGATTGCCTTTCTCCACCACCACACCTCTCTTTAGCACACATATGAGGTCCGCATCCCTCACTGTGGTCAGTCGATGCGCAATGGTAAGGCAAGTACGACCACTACGTGCAGCGTCAAGGGCTTCTTGCACCACCTTCTCACTCTCCATATCCAATGCAGAAGTAGCCTCATCCAGTATCAATATCTTTGGATTACGTACCATAGCGCGTGCTATGGCAATGCGTTGCTTCTGACCTCCAGACAGTTGAGCGCCTTTGCTGCCCAAACGTGTGTTGTAGCCTTGCGGTAAGGAGGTGATAAACTCATGTATGTTCGATTTCTTGGCCGCTTCAATAATTTCAGCCATCGGAATATCTGTGCGGAAATTGTTGCCGTACGCGATATTTTCAGCAATGGTTCGGTCAAATAGAACGGGTTCTTGCGAAACTAGACCCATGCCGGAACGTAAGCTATCGAATGAGAATTCCGTTGTTGGTACGCCACTCAGATTGACTTTACCCCGAACAGGATCATAATAACGTAACAGCAGCTGTACACATGTGGATTTGCCCGAACCTGAAGGCCCAACCAAGGCCACTGTAGTGCCGCCTTTGATGGTCAAATTAAGGTTCTGCAATATAGCTATGCCTTTGCGATTCGGGTAATTGAAATCGACGTTTTCGTAAGTAATGTCGCCTCCAGATTTCTAAAATATCGAAATGGATGATTAAAAATGTTCAGTACTAGACCATATTGGTTTGAAGACTTACCATTGTTGTGTTGTATGGCTTATCTGCGGGACTGTAGATAGCGGGTGTACGTTGAAACAGTTTTAGTAAGCGTCCTGCCGACAGCACGGCAGCGCTAACATTGGGCGCATATGACAGAGCCTGACCTAACATCCATGAGCCGAAAATAAGACCCTCGGAGACTCTAAAGATGTGCATATTATTATTTATGGCAAAAAATCATTGAAATAGTTTACTCCACTCACTTTATAATATTCGCATACGGTACTTCATCATTGGATACTAGAATACCACCGTAGTACAACGAAATCCCATAGGCTAAGAACGGTGCCGTTTGTCCCATGCCGTAGACCACACCGCGGAAACGCACCTTCTTGCGACACGCCTTATCGGCTTTGTCTATTTGCTCGCAATAGCGCTCAAGCACATGGCGTTCCTGCCCCAGACTGGTCACAGTGCGTATGTTAGCTATTGCCTCCACCGCAACACGCGACGCATCTTCAATTGCCAGTCGCTCTACATTTGTACTCGCCTCCATAAATCGTGCTTCGAAAAGTATGCACGCACACACCAGCGGCACAGTAAGCAGAGTGACCAGTGTCAAATTCCAGGAGTATGTAAACGATAGAATTACGCCGATGGTTAGAGTAGAGATTGCTTGCACAATGATGCCGATGCGCGAGCCCGTTGCACCCTGCACGTTCGAGCAATCGCCAGCAAGACGTGCACACAGCGCACCCACTGAGTTCCGTTGGTCATCGAAGTAGGCGACCTCTTGGCTGATTATGGCTTTGAAAGCGTCATGACGCAGTCGGGATGTCATCTTCACACCCGCGATGGTGAACATGTAGGTTTGCAAGAGTGAGCTAACGCCGGTTATAACGCCAATAACGATGAACAGGAAGGCAAACAAAATCGACTGCCTTGTGATGTAACTGTCGTCGGGATCGGACAAAATCTATATCGAATTGAGTAGATGGAAGAGTTGGTATTGATATACATTAAAATATTATTCGATACTTACGCCAAAGAAGTCGCCGAAAAGCACAGCCCATGTAGGAAATGTGGCGCCATGCAACATAGCTGATATGCAGCCGACTAGTATGTAACGCCACTCTGGAGCATTCATTTTCATCAGTTGCTTGAAAGTGATCTTATGCTTTTCGGCCTTAGGCTTCTTTCTTTTCGATTTCTCTGTAAAAAAATATGTATGTATATCGTTTAAGTCTCAACAAATGTTTGGGTGTCTTACTTTTGCCCACATCACTTTCAGCGTCGGCTTCATCGACACTTGTTTCGTCCTCATCGTCGGAGTTATCAGGCACTTGCAGTTGTTGCTTACGCTGTCGCACTGCATTGGAGGTGTTCGCCAAAGCCTCTTCTTCTTCCTTACGTTTCGATATCATTACCAACTTACAGTAAAGACCACCCGAGCGCATAAGTTCAACGTGTGTACCCTGCTCAGCCACCACACCATCTTTGACAAACACAATCAAATCAGCATTTGTCACCGTCGAAAGACGATGTGAAACCACCAACGTGGTACGTCCTTGACTGGCCACATCGAGCGCATCCTGCACCCGACGCTCGGATGTGGGATCTAAAGCCGAGGTTGCCTCATCCAGTAACAATATCTTCGGGTTTCGTATGAGTGCACGTGCAATGGCTATACGTTGCTTCTGGCCACCAGACATTTGAGCGCCACGTTCACCCACCATGGTATCATAACCACTCGGTAGTTTGACAATGAATTCATGACAATTGGCCATGCGTGCGGCTTGTTCGATTTCTTCTTGTGTTGCTGTGGTTTTGCCCTGACGTATATTTTCACGAATGGTAGTAGCGAATAGTACTGGTTCCTGACCGACTACACCTATCTGCGACCGCAACCAACCCACATTCAATTCACGTAGATCACGCCCATCGAGACGTACACAACCACTGGGAGCATCATAGAAGCGCTGTAACAACTGTAGAGTGGTGGACTTACCACAACCAGATGGTCCCACTAAAGCCACGGTTTGACCAGCGCGAACTTGCAATGAGAAGCCCTTGAGTACTTGTACATCTGAACGTGCTGGATAACGGAAGTGTAAATTTTCGAAACTTATGTCACCGGTCACAGACTGCAATTTGTCACCACTCTCATTTAACGGATCAATCGCTGACTTGCGATCGATGGTGGCAAAGACGTTTTGTGCCGCACCTTTTGCCGTTGCGAATGCCTCCACATGTGGCAGTGAGAAACCCAAGTTCTGTGCACCCATGATGATGCTGAATAGCACGATAACTAACGAACCCGACGTGTATAATTTATCATCCATATAGCGATATTTCAATATCAACTTAATGCCATACCATATAGCTATCGCATAGGCAATATAAATTATGAACCACATAATGCCGGCGCCGACCCCAGAGTAGAAGCCTTTCTTTCGACCCATCTTCTCAGCTGGCACCAGCAACTTGCCGAATCTTTCAGTTTCTATGCGTTCACCGCTAAAGGCAAGCACAGTACGTATGCCCGAGAAGACTTCTTCAGCGACCGCACCGGCATTCGAGTAAGCCTTCAACTCCTTTTCTGTGAAAGTGCCCTGAATTTTAGCCACCAGTGCCGTAGAAACAATAATAAATGGACAGCAACTGATCACTATCAGTGTTAACAGCCAGCCATAGACAAAAGAGAAGATAACTCCCGCAACGAACGTCATTATCAGAAATACAAACATTGCGACCTTTTCGCCAATGCCCTCCTTCATTTTGTCCAAATCTCTGCAATGGATTAAATGATTTAAAAAAAATTTCGCTTTGAATAAAACCTTCCTTCACACATACTCTGTCATTTTGTTGGCGAACGTATTGCCGGCAGAAGTGTCATACCAAGACATATCTTGACGTAATATAGACTCCAAAAACAATTTTCGAATTTTCGCGATCTATGTTAAATAATCATATAAGTTTAAAAACATACATATTAGTCCATCGTATCCCACAAACCTGTCTGAGCGCCACTTTATTCAACATCATGACCGCCAAACTTAAAAGCAATAGTTGGACCATGCAACCAGCCACCGTCCCCAAACCAAAAGCCAGCGCATCATCTTTAACAGCCTGCATATTCTCGGCGTGAGTGGCATTTGTGCTAATTGATACCAATGTTTAACCGTTATTTTTGTGAAAAATAAATGAAGTTACAGAAAAAATTGTGAAACTTACAGCGTCTTGCCACCGCCGAAAATATTCAAGATTGGTGCAGGCGTTGAAGTGCCAATACCCACATCGCGATCTATGAGCAGAGTGGTGAATTCGGCGTAAATGATGACATTGTATGGCACGCATATTGAAGCCAGCGATGCCGCAAGCATACCGATGATCATTATCAGACGATCCCATATGCTGGCATAGCGAAACTGAAAAGTATAAATTCTATTTATAGCGAGACTTTCCACAAAATATATCTGTTCCTACATGTCTATTTGCATAACACATAAAAATAATTTTTCTATTAAGTACCATTACCAGTACCGTAAGATATGCATTGATATTTTCCTGATTATAGAATTATTTTTGGATTTTTGTTATTGAAACCGTATTTTAGCTCAGGAACTTATCGAAAGGCTGTGAATGCTTCCATTCTACTCTTATAACAAATCAGAGAACTGCAACGAGCAATGAATTTTTGTTTATACTTAAGTACTGATCCGTTACTCTATACGAAGCGAACCGTTTGTCTTCAAATCAGCGATAGAGAACAACTTTGAACCACTAGCGATCACCTTATACCTGATTTGTTTATGAACGGTCGCATGAGCAGAAAATACCCGAAGTGATGCAAACTCATGCTTCAATGATTAAAATGATCGGCAGCGTTCGGTTTGTATGTCATCTCCTAAACACTGATTTACTCGTGCACTTCTGTTCTATTTGAAATACATATGTTTGTATATATGTAAGTAAATGTATAATGGAAATTCCATCGAGTAAATACATACAACAAATGTATGTAATATATATACATATATAAGTACGTAATGGATGGAATTTCCATTGTTTACGCATTGAAAATTTGTAACATGCGCACATTTTCAAAGCTGATAGATTTTTTTCTACACATGCTTCAAATCAGTCCAGCAGAAAATTGTTCTTGTTTGCTGTACTAATAGATTTACTCGTAGATTTACTTATAGTTTACCCGAAGTTTCACATTGATTCAAGCAATCGTCGCAACGCTATGAACTGACATGATGCGATTGGAACCGAAGCCAGCCATACCGTTTACTCGATCGTGATTGCCGAAGAACAGATTGTTCATGTTGCATCAGATCAGTTGACGCTGGCGTTTATTCGAATTGATCAACAATGTTGTCTATGCTGAACTGAATTGATTTGATTGTGTTTTTGGCACGTGTGTTTGTTCTGATTTTATCATACTCGTTGCAGCTCTGTGTAAACAATCAAGAAACCATAGAGTTCAATAGTCGCTTCAAATCTAAAATCAGATTTTATTGACTAAATGTTTCGATGTTAATCGGTATAGAGATTCCTGAAGCCTATATTCATATTCCGTTGTCCTTAATAGCTTTTGGATAACTAATAATATCTTTTGGTTCTCAAAAATGAACGCGTACATTGTAATTAATACAGAAAATTACTTTAAAACTATATACATACAACTGCAGCGGACGCTCAAGTTATCATGCAGGCGGTTGACCCCCATCTACGCGAACTGTATTACGTTAGTTAGACTCATAATGCTGTCAAAGGCTTCGGGCCCATTAGCACATCCTGATTTATTTAGTTGAATAGCAACAGTAAATAGTTGTATAAACAATATTAATTCATATTTATACGCTGTTTAATTAGGCGTCAAAGTCAATAATAATCGTTAATCGACCGATCATTTTTGTGTTTTAAAAGTCACTCATGAAGACTACTGAATTTATTAAGTTGTCACTTACCAACTCCAAATAAGGATACTTCTTTTCTGTAGTATGGCTCTCACTAAAAGCAGAAGACCAAAGTACAAATATTAGTAAAGGAGGAATGAAAGTATAAAGAGTACAACTTACGTTTGTGTTTCCTGAAAATCGTTTGGTCCTGGCAGACCTTCTGATTTTTTCAAGTTTTCAGCAGGATCTGGAGGACCTTGTATCGAAACATTATAGCTACTACTGACCATTTTTATGTTCTTTTAAAGAAACTTGAGGGCACAAGGCTTTCGCTAAAATTAAGAAAATAAAAGAGTTCAAAACACTTTGCTTTCTGCAGATAAATAATACTGTGTAACAACAACAAATGTCATTTTGATTTCTTAACATTACAAATTGAAGCCCTTCAGTGTATGGTAGACAGAACTATTCTTAATTGTTTCTTTATATGTATGTATGCATGAATCCAGAGACGTGTTCACACATACTTATATGTATATGTGGATTCCAATTCAAGATCAAGGAATTTTGACGCCTCGAAGTGTAACAAATCATTTAATTGTTTCAATGGGCAAACAAAGAATGTCGCGATCATTTGCATACGTACTGTAAATTCATACACACGTACACATGCCTATATTCATATATTCATATATACTGTATTTACGTGGAGATAAAAAATAATGAACATTACAGACATTTGTTTAACAAATCCAAGAACAATACCGTTGGCAATCTTGGCTGTAAAATCATAAAGATGTAAAACAAAACTATATTCCTTCATTCATTTAGTAGTACTGTGTTTAATTAGAAGCGAATACGCCGGTACACATAGTAAACATTTATTAACTTTTGTGTTGTTCTATGAACATTTTACCTTTTATGACTTCAATTAGATACTAACTATTAAAAAGTTTGTTGTTTTTACTCTGATAACGTTATTTTATTCACATACATAACTATAATATGTGAAATCTAAAATATCAAAAATCGTTTTTAATGCAAGCCCTACGGCAGTCCTGAGCTGAGGGTTCAAAGAGCTAATGATTATAAAACTAATTTTCGTTCGGAAATATAAAATGCTCAATTATTTACTGATTCACATACAAAGTTTGGATTTGTTGCTGTGTTCAAAAAGTAAGTCTTTTATAACTGCCGGTCATCAGGAAGGCATGCATATTTTTTTAAAAATCCAAATTACGCGTTTTTGTAAAAAACTAAAAGTGAATTTTTCGATTTTTGCAATGGTTGATTTTGCTGAGTGAAGAACTTGGTTAAAATCTTGTTTGTAGAAAGACAATTTTTATCCAGACACGTTGGAAATATTACTGAAGTCCTTCGGTGGTCAAACTATGGCACACAAAAACGTTTGTAAGTCGTACAACGAGTTCAAAGTGGCCCGAGAACGCTTTGCAGACGAACCGCACTCTGGACGACTATCATCCTCTACCGACAAAAACCACATCCAAAAAAATCAAAGATTTGGTGCTTGAAATTCAGCGATTGATAATTAGAGCTCTCGCTGCTAGTGTTGGAATATTATTTGTCAAATCCACATTCGTGCCAAAATCGCTCAAATGCACCATGTCATATGTCATATTGTATTGGTTCTTTGCGCCTTTTTGCCAAAAACTCGAAGGGTTGTCTGGCGATTTTTACTACGAAAAATAAATTCAACAACGGATTTGCTTAAGATTTCTTGCTGTTAATGGAGATCGTTAAAAATATTTGTTGTCGTGAAGTCATAGAAATTACGATAACATCGAAAAAGTGAAAAAAGCAATACTTGAAAATCGTAGTGCTGGCATCAGACAGATAACATAGGTTTTCAACAGCTGTAACGGATCGACTCAACATATTTTGCTTAATGTTTTTGGTCATTGAAGCGTGTCAATGTTAGGCTTGTATAAAAGAACCTGCAACTATTGCAAAAACCACGTTGAGTAGAGATCGCAAAAGTTATGCTTGACAACGTAGGGTTCACATTCATAAAACGCATCATTACTGGTGATGAGACGTGGGTTTATATACATACATATATTAATATATTAGGCTGAAACTGTTCAACAATCTAGCGAATGGCACTCCAAAAACGCGCAGAAATCAATTTGTCAATATAAATACTAATTGTCCGTCTTCTAAACGATGGACAAACGATTTGAGTTTTTACCACGATAAGACGCTGTTAAATATATTTGTAAGATTTGGCCCGTTGCACGTGTAATTTCCCGACATTTCAATCACTTCGCATTTTTTTCAAATATTTTATAACACAATTTTTCATGCTTTCTTACAAATCTCGCTCCAACTTGATCTTGGTCTTCTTTCTGTCTTAATTTAAATAAATTGGCTTCAACAATTTTCTTCTTCGGCCTGTTAGTGTTCATTCTTTTTACATGACCTTGCCAACTTAATCGTGGCACTTTGATAAAACATTTACTGTTTTCACATTTCGTTAATTTATAACCACTTATTTATAGAAAAAGGTAATTTATTATATACTTTCTTTAACAAAATTCACACTAAGAATAGGCAATTTTTTTTAAATAATAAGTTTGCTATGAAATTTGTAACACCCAGAAAGAAACGTGTAAAGTATATAAAGAAATGATCAGTGTGAGGTGTTGAGTCGATTTAGGCATGTCCATCTGTCCGTCTCTCTGTCTGTCTATATGCGTTCTAATCCTTCATGTATGAATAACTTTTCTTCTCGTTATCAGGAAACGCAACACAGATTACTATCCACTATAGTGTATAGCTGCGTATAGCTGATCGTTGTAAACCAAGTTCGAGTATGGAAAAATTTTTATTTGACAAATTCAGGAAATTGGCATATCTATAGATTATTATTCAAGGCAATGCGCAAATTATTCGTATCTAAGAAATGCACCTGTTAAGTGTATTATAGCATCGATATCTGGCCTTTCACAATTATTTTTTAAACTTTCGTCGAATTATGAAATTTTTACATTGCTTCAACACTTCCAAAAGCACTTGACTAGTAATTTTCTAGAGCACACACTTCTAAATATAATTAATTTAAATTCTTTTCTATCAGTAAAAAGCACTATTATCGATATTTATTTCCTATAAACACTTCAATCGACCACTTACGCGGATATTTATTTTGGTTTGCTTCATAAAAAGCCCGAAAGTTATATACAAAAAGCGTAGTAGCAATTTTAACCAGCTTTAATTGTTGATATTTCGCGCAAATAAACATAAGTAAATGTGAAAATCCCACAACAACCGTCAACTTTGTCTAAGCTTCACAATCTTATCGGAGGACACTTCAATCTTGAATCAAATTTTTTACACCACTTCTTCCTACCAAATATTCGCCAACGCGTGCAATCACCGCGAGCTCCCAAACGCGACTGAAGTCCTCACTCTGCTCCAACTGAATGAAACTATTGGCTAGCAGTACCGCTAATTATAATGATTGCTGTGAGAAAGTCGTAGCGCCGACAATAACGCCCGATTGTTTACGTACTAATTTTATTCGGTTTTCCTTTTCTGGGCTACAAATAGGTATATTGCGGCCATAAAAGTTCTTATCACTTTACTGAAATATTGCCTTACCCATTTCAATATATTCGTACATGTGTTAGCAAAGCTGTTAGCAATTGGGGGTTTTGAAAGCACAATAGCTTCTTGTTAATATGCCTGGACCAGATGTGTAGCAGGTCCACTTAGTTTAGAATTTACATATGTATGGGAGATGACTTCGAGCTATCATTTATGTATATAATTTTATGCGCTGTTTCATTTTATGAACATATGACACGACTATTTAGTAAAACGACTGCTAGTCACTTGGCTCTAATATTCAAAATGGTCGAAGCCAGAGAATCTGAGTTATTTCAACAGTTTATTTGCGTCATAATGGTCCAGAAATAAAGAGTTAGTAGCTGCGAGAGATGACTTTGTTCGGTGGAAGCAAAGTTCTTTAAAGAAATTACGAGGCCGTAGATAAGTAAGCAATGAGATTATGTTCTTCTTCTTCTTTATTGGTTAGACATAACCTACGCGGTTATAGTCCAGTTTAGCCAGGCGGTTTTCTACTTTTCATGGGGGTGTTTTTTTACGTAGCGAGTCCCAAACCCAAACCCTGTGGGAGGGATGGATTATGCTAGTTTTATTACAAATCATTGATTTTCTCTGTTTATTAGGGAAACAAACCATACACCCTATATATAGCGCATTTTATTACGAATTTACAATATTAAATTCATAGTAAAAGTAGTATTATTTATTATATATATGAGGAAATTAATCAGAGATCTAATGACACTCTCTCGTAACCAACCCCTTTTTTATACCCTGAACAGAGTATACTAAGTTTGCCACGAAGTTTGTAACACCCAGAAGAAAAGGCCTCGGAGACCCTATAAAGTATATATTAAGTATATATTTAAATGATCAGTATGTTGAGCTGAATCGATTTAGCCATGTCCGTCTGTCTGTGTATATACGAACTAGTCCCTCAGTTTTTAAGATATCGTTTTGAAATTTTGTAAACGTCATTTTCTCTTCAAGAAGCTGCTCATTTGTCGGAACTGCCGATATCGGATCACTATAAGATATAGCTGCCATACAAACTGAACGATCGGAATCAAATTCTTGTATGGAAAACTGTCACATTTGACAATGTATCTTCACAAAAGTTGGCACAGGCTATTTTCTAAGATAATAATATAATCTCCGAAATATTGGTCAGATCGGATTACTATAGCATATAGCTGCCATACAAACTGAACACATAGCTACTAAAAGAAATGCACCTGTGAAGGGTATATTAGCTTCGGTGCAGCAGAAGTTAACGTTTTTTCTTCGTTTATTATTAACTTATCTTGATCTAGAAGTACCGAGCAGATGAATTCTCACATCTAATAATAAACAATCCGCATCTACTTGTATTACTGTTTATTTAATAATGTTTATTTGATAACAGGCAGGAGTGGCTCGCTAAATTGTTGCTTAATAGACAGAGTGTCTATAACGCGATCTCAATCCACCGCTAACCAATAAAACTATATTGTTCTATAACATCTGCTTATCTAAATTAGTGCTTGGGTGGTCGTGTTGGCGCTGCCTTCACCTAGTCTTCGGTATTTTCAAAGAAAAAAAGTAGGTAAAGTAAATAAGTAAGAAACAGCTAAATTCGAGTGCTACCGAATATATTATACTCTTGCATTTTGGAAAGATCAAAGGCAAGGAAACATGTTCACTTAATTTCATTAAAATATTACACTTTTGATCAACATAAACGGTTTAAAATCAGAAGGAATATACATATGTATATACATGTATAGTGACTTATTACGTATACTGGAGCTAATCCTGATCTCCCGAACGATTACATTAACTTTTGACATTACTCAAGTATTCTCTAGAACAAGTTTCCTTTTTTCTTATTGTTTTATTAATATTGGGTAGTCCAAAAAGTCTTTTCGTATTTCAAATCAAACTTCAACTTATTTTTTATATTTATAATGAACTTTAATGAACCAAATATGTACATATGTATGTACCATTTTGGTCCACAACTTTTAGCCCATTAGCCAGAGACATTTTTCCATCAGTGTAAAACTTTTATGGTTTCTCGGCGAAAACCTGCGACAAGTAATTTTCAGAGGCTTTTCTTGAAGCCATCTTTACTTCATTAATGGAGTTCTGCATTGACCGAAACAAATCGTAGTCCGATAGGGCAAGGTCAGGGCTATATGGTGGATGTATCAAAACTTCCCAGCCAAGCTCTCCTAATTTTTGCCGAGTCATGAAAGATGTGTGTGGTCTAGCGTTGTCCTGATGGAAGCCAAGCAGAATCAATCGTTCAACCAGGTTGAAGCAGCTCATAGTGAATGATTCCTTTCCAATCCCACCAAACACTCAGCATATGTAATCTTTCGAGGCGTCAATCCTTGCTTTGCGACTATTTGTTGAGCTTCACCACGCTTGGACCAAGATCTTTTTCGCACATTATTGTCGTATTTGATCCACTTTTCGTCTCCTGTTACCGTTCTCTTCAGAAATCGTATGGCTGCTTATGTGACAATCCTGGTAAATCTTTTCCATAATTTCATCGAATTTTTCAACGATAGGTCGACCAGAGCGAGGTGCATCTTTCACATCGAAATTTTCATAACGGGAGAAGCGAGCCATTGTTTTTCAGTGGACGTCGAATAACTGATAAAGCATCGTCTCCGTAAACTTCACAAATTTCATTGGTGACATTCTTCCATTTTTTATAAAAGAATTTCAAATATAGCGAATTTCTTCATTATTTTCACTCATTTTTGAACAGCTGTAACTTTTTTTCAACTTCCGCGAAATTTATTTTTTTGTTTAAATGAAGCTTAAAGTCTCACCTTTCCAACACTATATGGTATGTCACTATGTGATTGGTAGCGCTGGAGATATTTCGACTGCAACGACATCTATTGACAAAAAACGAAAAGACTTCTTCGACTACCTAATATCTGCTTTTAATGCAGACACGGGTAAGTTTTTACGGGTTTTACGCTTCTCTTGTGTCATCGGTTCGTAAGCCTCTACATTCCCTTCCATACTTTTACTCACATTTGTAAAACGGCACGTGCATGTATGTAAGTATGTATGCATATGCTTAAAAATGGGTGTTAGATTAAATAACAACAAAATCCGTTATCAATTACAAATATATATTGATAGATACTCGTTACTTCACGCTTTCATTTTATTACACTTATTTCTTATTCTACAACGATCTAAATTCCAGAATATATTTTTGCAATATCTCATTATATACATACATATTTGTATATACATACATATATGCATACATGTGTAAATAGGTTTATCTTTATAGCCGGGTAGAGTAAAAGGTATTATAAATTATATGTACATATCATTATATAATATGGTGAAATCAGTGAACGTCAAATAACATGAAGGTGCACATCGAATTTCGTATGATCTTCGATTGAACCTTACTTCGTCGTAAGGTGAATTCCTCGGTTGAAAATTTGCAAATGTTCGCTGTCGAACCTGCACCTTCTCGCTATTTTACGTTCTCTGATTGTACGAGTATAATCATTGAAACAGAAGATAAACCCACAACTCGACTCGGAAGTCCTGTATGTGGGCACATTCAGCTCGAATGAGAGGTTTTCTCTATTAGTCATATTCTCAAGAATACTTGAATAATATCTGGAATTAATGCAATCAGTCCAGATCTTCCTCTAGCTCCCATATGCACGATATAGTGATATCCGCCTTTCATCTGATTTCAGACCGTTTATGATTTTTTATTGAAATTTAGAGGACAAGTTTTCTTAAAAATAATCAGACACTGAATATTTATGAATAGTAGTGAAGACCTTGAATCTTAGGCTTTGATCCTTTAAAATGGCGAGAGTATAAAATATTCGTTTTCCATCAAACTTGGTCCTTCTGCTACCTCACTTGTTGTTTTATAAATTTCAATGTTAGCGTAAGTTTTTATATAAACAAAATAAACTGATTATTATTATAATTAAATTTAAATAATGAAGTGTTTTGACATTGTACTATTAGATAATCTATAATTTAATCTGCATAGTTTATGTGTGAAACCTTAAAACGCCAAAGTAGCATTTGTCATATTATAATTATTCCAAATACTCGTATTATCTATGCTAACGGACTTTATTTGTATGAGAACAATAAATACATAGTTGTATAAACAAAATTAATTCATATTTATTCGCAGGTTAATTTGGTTTAAATCAATAATAATCGGTCTATTAACACACATATGTATAAGATTTTTGTGATCAAAAAGTCACTAATGTAGACTATTGATTTTTTTAAGTTGTCACTTACCAGCTCCAAATAAGGATACTTATTTTTTGTTCTCTCTGCTCTCACTAAAAGCAGAAGAGCAAAGTACGAATATTAGTAAGAGAGGAATAGAAATTTAAAGTGTACAACTTACTTTTGTGTTTTCTGAAAATCGTTTGGTCCTGGCAGACCTTCTGATTTTTTGAAGTTTTCAGCAGGATCTGAAGGACCTGGTATTGAAATATTATAGCTACTGCTGACTATTTTTATATTTTTTTTTAAAGAAACTAGAGGGTACTAATCTTTTCCTAAAATTAAGAAAATAAAAGAGTTCAAAACACTTTGCTTTCTGCAGATAAATAATACTGTGTAACAACAACAAATGTCATTTTGATTTCTTAACATTACAAATTGAAGCCCTTCAGTGTATGGTAGACAGAACTATTTTTAACTGTTTCTTTATATGTATGTATGTATGCATGAATCCAGAGACGTGTTCACACACAAATTGTGGATTCCAATTCATGATCAAGGAATTTTGACGCCTCGAAATATAACAAATCATTTAATTGTTTCAATCGGCAAGCAAAGAATGTCGCGATCATTTGCATACTATTGCGCTGTAAATTCATACACACGTTCACATGCCTATATTCATATATACTGCATTTACGTAGTGGAGATAAAAATTAACAAAGATTTCAGACATTTTCTTACAAATCCACGGGCAATACCGTTGGCAATCTTGGCTATAAAATCATAAAGATGTAAAACAAAACTATATCCCGTCATTCATTTACTAGTACTGTATTTAATTAGAAGCGACTACGTCAATAATGAGCACAATAAACATTTACGAACTTTTGTGTTGTTCTATGAACATTTTACCTTTTATTGTTTTGTAAACTTGTATTCAAAACTGCTGTTTTCAATTATATACTAACTATTAAAAATTTTGTTATTTTTGTTCTGGTAACGTCATTTTGTTAACATATAATATGTATATGAGCTCTAAAATATCAAAAATCGTTTTTAATTCAAACCCTATGGAGTCGCGAGCTGAGAATTCAAAGAGCTAAAAGGTATGAAACTACATTTCCGACGCGTCCGAATGCATAAAATGCTCAATTATTCACTGATTTGCTTGAAATATAGATATTAGTTTTCATACAAGATTATCTGGAAAAGACAGAGATTTTTTTAGATTTATATTGGATCGTGTCGACTTCAGAGCGAAAGTGAACGATCTCAACTTATCATATTTCGGTAAATGGTTTGTGTGTAAATACTAGACTTATACAATAGCAAAATATTTTGCAAAAACGATGTCAAGTAGAGGTCTCGAAAGAGATGCTTGTCTGCATGGTTGAGGACCCTACATTCATCAAACGCATCATTATTGGTGACGTGAAGTCTTCAAATCTTGACCGGAAGCTCTTCGTTTCGGGAATTTGTGTGTAAAAAAGTCATTAATTTTCCACCACGTTAATTTTGATAAGCTCTTCGTGAGCTTTGTCCTTAACAAAATTCATACCGAAAACAGTTATTTATTTTAAATAACATATTTAAGCAAGGAAGCATAGTAGACCCTATAAAGAACTGGCTTCAATCGACCACTTACATGGATATTTATTATGGTTTACTCCATAAAAAAACTCATTTGCAAAAAGGGTTTCCGCGAGATGTCCAACATGACTGAAGTCCTCACTCTGCTTCTACTTAATGAATAACAATAACGCTTGATTGCTTAGGTACTAAATTTATTCTGATTTCCTTTTCCTGCTTGCAAATATATTACAGCAATACAAATTTTTATCACTTAACTGGATCATTTTGCAAAAGTCATTTTCTCTTCAAGAAGCTGCTCATTTGTCGGAACTTCGGATATCAGACCATATAGCTGCCATACAAACTGAATGATCGAAATCAAGTTCATAGAAATAATGTAATATCGGAAGAAATTGTTCTGATCGGCTTACTATAGCATATAGCTGCCATACAAACCGAACGATTGGAATGAAATTGTTCATATTGGATTACCATAGCATATAGCTTCCATACAAACTGAACACATAGTTACTAACAGAAATGCACCTGTGAAGGGTGCAGCCAAAGTTAACGTTTTTTCTTGTTATTATTAAACTCCATTATCTTGACTTAAAAATAACGAGCATGAAAATTCCATCTTCTTTTGGATACAACAAACAACACCTATTTATTGTCGTGTACTTAATACTCTTGTTGTTTATTTGATAACAGGTATGTATCTGTCGATAACGAGATGATAAGCCACGCTAACCAATATATTAACTTATTGCCCGCCAACGGATGTTAGATATTATTATTGACTCATGAGTGGGTGATTGTGTTGGCGGTGCTTCAGCGCCGTACTACCACCTGTTCTTCAGTGCGTTCAAAAGCAAAAACATGCGTCTACGTGGGAAGCGACTAAGTTCGAGTCCAACCGAACATTTTATACTCTTTGAGGTGTTGCAAAACTTAATAATAAAAAATGTTGCGTAAGAATTTGTTTTCATGCATTTATGAACGAAATCGTCAATGGACTACAATCGTATTTGGTATCTTATGAGCTTCTATGTATGTATTACAGGTCTTCAACACACTAAGTTAAATTTCTTCATTTTGCTTCGTTTTCCATGTATTTATATTCAAGAAGTAATTATCTACTATATTAGGTTAGGACAAATGATCATTTTATGATTGCCAAGGAATACGTGTACAAGTTTCATAAAGATGTCTTAAGTTTTGCTTGGGTTATAGCTTGGACCGACGGACATAACTCCAAATCCATATTGCTTAGTTTTAGGGGTTACAAACAGCCGTTAGATAAATTAAACTACTAGACTCTCTGTTGCAAGAGGTTGCGAGGGTATAAAAATTTTAGAAATGTTTGAATGTTCTATGAAATGAAAGAAGATATTATTTCTCACACATCTGGCAAAGAGTGAAGGTTATACAAGTGCACATATGTATGTATGTACATTTGGCGTGTGCTAATCAAGTGCCCATCGTTTTACTGGTATGCGTGTGCATGACTTTGTTTGCTCTATTAGAATATGTACATACATATGTATATTTCAGAACGTTGTGAAATACCTCAATTGCCCTCAATAAACATAAAGATTTTTCAGAGTAAGTATATTTATACCCGGCGAGAGCTAGTGTATCAAAGATATTATACATTTTGTGTGTTTATGATGTCGATATTTATGTAACAGTATCCATCTTATATTGTACATATAAAGGATGATCCATTTAGAGGTTCCCTACTTTTTTAAATAAAAAACACAGAAACTTTAAATTTATTGTGGAATGTTTATTATAATTCGAAAGAATATTTATACGTATTTATTTTTTGAGTTCACGATGACTCGTCTGAGTATTTCGACTGGTAACTGGCGAATAACGCGTGTGATGTTTTGCTCCAAGATCTACTTAAATTGGAAGACTTTATACATACTTATATCCCCAAAGGAAAAGTCTAACGTTCTGAGATACACGATCTTGGTGGTCAATCGGGGGGCCCAAAACGTGAAATTATCTGCTCACCGAAGTGTTGTCTTGCATTGATTGATGCGGTGCATGCCGCCGAGATCATGAATTTCAATTTTAGGCATCAAATAGTCGGTTATCATGGAACGATAACGGTCACCATTTGCGACTACATTCTCACCGGCATCATTTTTAAAGAAATATGGACCGATGATTCCACCGGCCCACAAACCACTCCAAACCGTTGTCTCTTCAGATTGCTCTTCGTTTCAAATGCCGCAATTTTACTTGTTTACATACCAAATGAGACAGAAATGGGCCTCATAGCTGAAAAAAATTTGTCTCGAAAACATTGGATATTCTTGGAACTTTTCAAGAGCCCATAAAGCGAAGCGTTGCTGCTTGGTAAGGTCGAGCGACTTCAGTTCTTGTACAAGCTGTATTTTGTACGCTTTCAATTTAAGATGTCAACGTAAAATGCGCCAAGTCGTTCCATACGTCAGTCCGAGTTACTGCGCACGGTGCCGAATCGGCTCTACACTCTCAGTTACGGCCGCTATGTATTCTTCACTGCGTGCTGAACGTGGTCTATTCGGTCGAATATTATCCAACAATGAATGCTGGGTCACAAGATGAGTGATTCTTTACAGAACGTGAGTTTTTGTAATAAAGTGGAACGATTTGTAAACGTTGTTCAGGTGTAAATCTTTTCATGAGGAAATGCCAAACAATACTCAGCAAGAATAACATGACAGCTTTATACGAATCACACGTGATCTGTCAAAAAAAGGCTAATGAAAAAAGTACCTCTACTTGAATCACGGGTTAAAAGGTAAATAAGTGGGGCGTTATCACTTTTTGCCTTTCATTTTCTTTGTTTCGAGTTGTATGAGCCATGTTTGAACCCGTCATCGCCGGAATTATTATTATTTTGGCATAGCGGATAGATTTCCGGCCGTTTTCTCAATGTCTGGTTAAGCGCCTAACCAGAACTTTTTATCGGCAACATGTCGAAAAAATGATTTTCATGTTTTTCTCAATATCTGGTTGGCAATAATCTGGCAGGTAAGTTTTGGTAAGCTCTACCAAAAAAAGAAGTCTTGGCTAGTTGCTAACCAGAATATGAAATGACAGAAGTCAGCAATAAAATCTATAAGAGACGTCAGCTGCATATACGCTGTTCGGACGCTCATTATTATTATATATTATTCATATTTGCATTCAGGGCTAACAACATTTAAATTTCTGAATATAATATAGTATTCCAATGGAACCCAGCGTAGTTGCAAACATGAAAGGAATTTCAGAATGAAAAAAATGCCGAATTGCGTAGCAGCGAGTCGAGTGAGAGCACAAATAGCGCAGTTACTTCTTCGTCCCCTCGCTTACGAAAACCGGTTTGGGCGGCAAAAAGAGTCCTCGTCTGAATATGCACATAAATGGCTCGTGACGTTTACACAGTTTTGCGTGTTCACAATGCAAATGAAGGTGGAATCGGCGGGGAGGGCGAAAAGACTGGAACGCCGATTGTGTAATATGGTGGCGGCGAATCGAAAACTTCATGCAAATTGTAAGGATAGATTGTTAGTGGAGGACCGAGTGGTTGTGGCATTTGCATAGTCATTGGTGGTCCCAAAGCAGGTTTCACATCTTGTGGTAGTATATACATACATATGTATGTATGCTTTTACGTCCACCATGGGAGATATTTTTAATCAATTCAAAAAACAAAATATTTTTTTTTTACTAAATTGCATATAAAGATTATTATTTTGCTATAGGACATTTAAGTCCAATAAAGTTAAGATCTATTGGATTCAATATACTTCTTGTAATCGTTATTTATTTAAAATTAATAACGAATTTTATTTGTGCTTACTCACACTGTCGCAGCTTCTCTCTAATTAATCGCTGATATAAACCAATGTCTAAAACAAGACATTTAGAGAGATATTAATATCGATCAAATTCGGCGCGCTTCGTGATCTATGACCTCAGAGGGAGATGCAGATAAATTCTTAAGAGGGGCCTGACCCACGCGACTAGAATTATCAGAATTGTCGTCACGAACGTCGGCCTTTCTGAAGAGCACTTAGTAAGACGTTTTCCTTATCTCCAAACGGTATATACAAACAGCCATGTGATGTATCACTTTGGCCGTTAGATTATCGTCTCTGTGGAATGAACGGCCCACATAGCTCACAATTCCACGAAGGTGTCGACGATTCTGAAAAGAAGTAGTACAAATAAAACCCCTGAATTGATATATTTTTGGAAACTTCATATAACAACCAAATGATTGCTGTAATCTTTATTTTGATTTTTTATAAACTAGTATAGTTAAATCTTATGTTTTATATTTTATAAATACAAGAATTTTTGTATTTTATTTGCCAATTCAACCATTCACAATAGTCAACGCTGTCTAAAATACACGTACAAAACAAAACTTGGTAACACTGAAGATAACGGCCTTACCACTTTAATGAGGTATCCGCGTATTCTCTTGTACGAATTCAACTCGATAGTATAAAGCCTTTCATATTTAAGAATCAAGAGAAAGTGCAGGCTTGTACCGAGCTTAGCCCTTCCTCCCTTGTATATTTTACTTCCTCAAAGTTATTGAGTGTTATTTGTTACACGGATTGCAAGAATCTTCTTTGATTTACTATTTTTTCTTGTCGTTATGACTTCGTTATCCTTCTCCTTTTATTTTTTTCTATAGATATAACGGTACGTACACTTCGGCGGTCGATATTTAACTGTTCTCGTCGTAGAATTCAACTGAGCCAATTATAAACCTAATTATAACCTAACTTATATAATATACTTTTTTCGCTAATATTATTATAGAATGTTTAATTTTGGATTTGATTATTATTTTTGTGACTCAATAGAAATAATGTATAACTTTTAACTGCGAGAGAATTCCCCCCCTGTGGATCCGCCCCTGTGTAAGTATAATATCTACATATGTCATAATGATGAAGAGGTTAGAAGCGAGTTATTGAGAAAGTATGACACTGTTCGGGGGAAGATATTTTCTTTAAATTAATTATGAGAGTGATTTTGTTTTGGGAAGTCATATCTAAGCGAACTTTATTATATACATATTTATTTTAATAGAATGATGATTAAATGCCATATATGTATGTACATATGAAAAGTTAACACAAGTATTTTCAGTGTACTTCATCATGTCTCCCTATTTCACAGTAAGAGCTCACCCTTTCTTCGTATTTTTGCACGTTTTCGAATGTTGCATTTGATAGAAACGTTTCTAAGACTTCGAAATGCATTGGTAATATACGCCATTGATATTATTTCGGCACGTTTCATTCCTTGAAACCATTAATGCAACATTTGGCATAGATTTTTATATTCACGAAAAATTTGTATACTTATGTATGTAATTTGTAAATGTAGGGGGCACCTATCTTCGCTACATTTTAGCTCCACTAGAATTTTACTTATTATGAAAAATATCCTCAGAAAGGATGCAATGCCTTCCGAAAGGAAAACAATATAACAGTATTCTCGATATTATATTTTTGAAATAAAAAAATTTGTTTCATTTATTAAATTTAGTAAAAATGATGAATGCAAATAAAGATTATTATTTTGTTATAGGTTATTTAAGTCCAATACAGTTAAGGTCTATTGGATCCAAAATAATTTTTGTAATCGTAATATATTAAGATGAATAAAATAGCACAGAATTGCTTGTGTCACGAAAGAATAAAAATATTGTCCAAATGTAAGGATACATAGCCCTCAGTGGGTGTCTTTAGATTTGTGCTCACTCACACTGTCGCAGTTTCTCTCAAGCCGACCACTGATATAAACTACTGTCTAAAACCCGACACTTAGAGAGATATTAAGATCGATCTTCTCAAAGGAAGATGCAGATGACTTCTGAAAAGAGGCTAGACCCACTCGACGATCGGCCTTCATGATCAGGACTTCATATGAATGAAAACGCAATTCTTTACCATCAAACGGTATATACAAACAGCCATGTGATGGATGTATTTTACCAACGGTTAAACTGTTGTGGTAAGAGCAACGACCTATGTATAATGGCTCACCATGGCGTGTGGTACCACCGGGTACAGCGTTGCGTGGCACCGAACCACCGCGGGAAGTTACCCATTCATAGCCATCACCAACCAGCACCTCATATTGTCTTTTTTTGATTTCCTCACCGCGCCAGCAGACATAAGCGCAACCTTTGCTGGGTATCACTTTGGCCGGTAGATTATCTTTTCTGTGAAATGAACGACCCACATAAATGGGAGAGCCATCACAGTCGCGTCCGCCAACAAAAGCTCCTGGTGGCACCAGCTCACAATTCGACGAAGGTGTCGAAGATTCTGAAAGAAAGTAGTACAAATAAAGCCCCTGAATTGATATATTTTTTGGAAACTTCATATAACAACCAAATGTACTGCTATAATCTTTATTTTGATTTTTTATAAACTAGTATAGTATAGTATAATTGATTTTAAATCTTATGTTTTATAAATACAAGAATTTTTGTATTTTATTTGTCATTTCAACCATTCACAATAGTCAAAGCTGTCTAAAATATACAAAACAAAACTTGGTAACACTGAAGATAATGGCTTTACCACTTTAATGTGATATCCGAATTCTTGTACGAATTCAACTCGATAACTTTGTGATCACTTTCACATGTAATTTTTTTGACAAGCAAGTATAAGCGAGAAGAGAAACGGCGGATCGAAGACAGTTTCTATAAGTGAAGTGTTATTGGTGTTAAAAGCATTCGTACACATACAGGTGAAATTCAAGAAAGTATTTAAGTATCGAAATCGCTAGTTATTCTCTTTTTGCCTTAAAAACTTATATGGTAAACTGATGGAACATAGTCTCTATGACCAATCGATTTAAATAAGTATGTGTATTAAAATAATCACGATGACGAGATAAGTTCAAAGCTATCAAAATTATAATACGAAACTGTTACTCGGTACAGAGTATCGAAGAAAAAAGAAGCATATGTAGTTTAACTTTTTTAAAAAGTTATAAGGTACATGTATGTATATCTTACAAAATCACAAAGATTAAACTACCAAAGATTTGATATCTAAGAGCTGCAACGAAATCGGTATAAACTTTGGACCAGGGGCGTAGACCGCAATTTTTACTCCCTTCATCCACCTGTACTTTTACATATACATTTACATATGTATTTAGCTCCATATCTAACTCGATTAGTTTTAGGCGATACGTGCAACCGTTAGGTGAGCAAAACTATAATACTCTGTTGCAACTGGTTGCAAGTCTATAAAAATGTCGAGCATAATCAGTCCAGAACTTCCTCTAATGAAACTAGAAGTGATCTAAAAGTATTTTAAAGTTAATAAGATAGCTAAGTAATAAGTTATCAAATATGTATATAACCCTAAATTCGAATTAAGATTGATGAACATTGAGTTATTAGCAACTTCTTTATTTAGTATAAAACTTTGCCAACACTTGAAATTATGTTCTGACTTTGCAGGGTTATACCGAGCTTAGCCATTCCTCCCCTGTTTTAAGTAAATTTTACTTACGCATAGTAATCGAGTGATGTTTGTTGCACAGATTACAAAAATCTCCTTTGATTTATAATTTTTTCTTGTCGTTATGACTTTGTTATACTTTTCCTTTTAATTTATTATACAGACATAACGGTACGTATACTTCGGCAGTCGATGTATAACTGTTTTCGTCGTTGAAATCAACGGAGTCAATTATAAACCTAAACCGACATTTATTCAATAATATGTAATAAAAAATGCTATATTTCGGGAGATAAAAGTTTATAAATACGTGCAAGTTAGCCTATATAGAACACATTGAAGGCAAAAGGCACATTGTTACAGTAAAACCCCCTTAATCGATCAGCAATAACTTTACAATTCCACATTTATCACAATGATCAAGAAGTCGAGACGCTTTGAACCTCGTAAGCATTAGATGTCTTTCCGTCCATCCATTTGTCCGCGCAAACGAGATTTAAATATATTATATTAATGAAACTTAGTACACATGTGACTTAGCAGAGGTTGGTTTAGTCAAAAGTACTATGACTAAGTCTCAAATTAATGACATTAATAGGCTAGGTCATGTCGTCCGAATGGACGAAAACACTCCAGCTCTAAAAATATTCGACGCAGTACCCGCTGGGGGAAGCAGAGGAAGAGGAAGAACTCCACTCCGTTGGAAAGACCAAGTGGAGAAGAACCTGGCATCTACGCCAATAAAGAAGAAGAATATTAAATGTCATCGAAGCCAGAAGATATAAAATATTTCATTATTATAACTACGTCTTAATGATGGAGAAGTGAGTAATTGCGAGAGTATGATGCTGGAGGAAGATGATTGCTTTAAATTAATTATGAGCGCGATTTTGATTTGGAAAATCATATCTATAGCGAACTGTATTATGCCATACATATGAAGCGTTAACGCAACAGGGCTCAATGTACTTGATAAAGTCTCCCCGATTCGAATGGTTCATTTGATAGAAACGTTTCTACGACTTCGAAATGCATTAGTCATAAGCTGAACTAAGCTTTCGTTGCTTAAATATTTGTGTATTTTTATTTATTTACTAAATGAAAAATAATAATACAATTATTATCTTATAGAGTAAGAAGCACTAGCTGCCAGGGCTTACAGCTATATATTTGTGTATAGTATTTATGAAAATATTATATTGATTAAATAAGTATGTACATATGTATATTACTGTAAAATACATGGAAATGTATTACTGAGAAATTATTCAGATTTCACCATTCAATAACAAATTTTTATCGCTTCAAGTACTTCAAAGTTGGATCGAAAACTGCAGGCGGATTGTAGGTATCGGTTGTTGCTGGTGGACCAAGTGGTTGTGGCATTGATAGTCCTAATGGGAGCTTCACATCTTGTAGTGGTATATATGGTTTTACGTTCATAATGGGAGTACGGGATATGGTGGGTTTATGTCTTCTCTTCTTGGTGGTGGTGCTGGTGGCGTTGTATCACCAACTACCTATCCTTCACTGCAATTTTGCTCCACTAGAATTTATAAGATTCCGATTATAAAAAAAATATTCTTACCAAGAGTTCATTACTTCAATGCCTTTTCGAAAGGGAAACAATATAAGAGTGTTCTCGATTTTATATTTTTGAAATCAAAAAACAAAATATTTTCTTTATTAAATTTAATTAAAACGTTTAGTTAAAATGTTGGGTGCATATAAAGGTTTTTATTTTGTTATATTAAGTCCACTAAAGTTAAGGTCTATTGGATCCAATATACTTCTTGAACCCGTAAAATATTTAAAATGAATATAATAGCACAGAATAGTTTGTTTCACGATAGAATAAAAATATTGTGAAAATGTAAGGTTCCATAGTCCTCAGTGGGTGTCTTTATATTTGTGCTCACTGACACTGTCGCAGTTTCTCTCAACTCCACCAGATATAAAACAATGTCTAATACTCGACACTTATAGACATATTAATATGCATTGGTATCGGCCTTTCTGATCTGCACTTTACTTCAATGAAAACGCACTACTTTACCTCCAACCGGTTTATACAAACAGCCATTTGATGGATGTATTTTACCAACGGTTAAACTGTTGGCATAAGTGCAACGATCTACTTGTATGTATAATGGCTCACCATTGGATATGGTACCACCGCCTCCAGCGTTGATGGTCACCGAACCCCCGTAGGAAGTTACACGCGCATAGCTTTGATTCACTAGCACCTCATAGTGTGTTTTCTGTATTCCCTCAAAACCAGAGTATGCATAAGCATAACCTTTGCTGGGTATCACTTTGGCCGGTAGATTATAGTTTCTGTGGAATGAACGGTCTGCATGGATGGGAGTGCCACAGTTGCGTCCGCCAACAAAGGTTTCCCGTGGCACCAGCTGATAATTCGACGAAGGTTTCGAAGATTCTGAAAATAAATAGGACAAATAAAAGACCGAATTTTGGTTTTCTATAAACTACTATAATTGATTTCAAGTTTTATATTTTAAAAATACAGGAATTTTTATATTTTATTTGTTATTTGAACCATTCACATTACAAAAACTGATCTAAAATAGAGAACGTAAAATGAAATGTTTTGATAATTTCCGCACCGTGAATCTTCTCTCTATACGTTCTCTGCGGCTATATCACTTTAATAAGGTATTCGTACACTTTCTTATACGAACTCAACTCGATAACTTTGTTGTTGCTTTCACACGTAATTTATTTAAGAACAGAAGCGAGCAGAGAAATAGCGAATCGAAGACAGCTACTAAAAGGAAGTATATTATGACAAAAAAGTACCAGACAATTGTAAATAAAATGCAAAATATTCAATAATTCATCAATATCTATTTTGTCGCGTTCAAAGTAATCCTCACCAGATGTAATACACTTACACCAACGATTTTTCCAGTCCTCGGAACACTTTTCATAAGCACTTCTTGGGCTGGCCTTCACCTCCTTTAACGAATTTAGTTTTATCTCTTCGATCGACTGAAAACGGGTTCCATTCCGATAATTGTTGATTTACTTGCATGGTAAACTCATAAACCCATGTCTCATCGGCAGTTATAATGCTTTGAATATATAAAGGATCGGAATATCAAAAGGACTTGTTTACGGTACTCTTGAAAAAAATTACGTTTATCGGAACGAGTCGATCAAGAACGTGTTTCTTACCCAAAATATCCACCAAAATCATTTGAACGAACTTTTGAGAGATGCGAGACATGTCCACCGTCTTCGAGGGCTTTGTACCACTCGTAGGGTTGTGTTTTTGATAAAATTAAATAACCGTAGGCCTTTTCTAATATTAGCATCATGACAAAGTATCGGTTCGATAATATACCACATACAAATATAGTTCAGGAAAGTATTTAAGTATCGATGGAATACAATGAGGGATTGTAACACCTAAAACTAATCGACATAAATATGATATACTATATACATATGTATATTAAAATAATCAGGATGACAAGACAAGTTCAAAGCTATCAAAATTTCAAAATTATAATACGAAACTGTTATTCGTTACAGAGTATCGATGAAAAGAGAAGCATCTGTGGTTTAAATTTTTTAAAAAGTTATAAAGTACATGTATGTATAAGAAAGATTTGATATCTAAGAGCTGCAACGAAACCGGTATAAACTTTGGACAAGGGGCGTAGACCGCAATTTTTCAACTCCCTTCATCCAATCCAACTTACATTTCAAACCCTACAAAGTGATTATTGATTAAATATACCGGACCCAAAAAAAACCTAGTAATGAAACCAGAATGACCTTTTCTTTTAAAGTTATTAAGACAATTTCGAATTTCGATTGGTGAAGGTTGAATTCTCAGAAACTTCTTTGTTATGTATAAAGTTTTGCCAACACATGAAAATATGTCCTGACTTTGATATTTAATAATCAAGAGAATACACCGAGCTTAGTCCTTCCTTCCTTGATTAAAGTAAAGTTTACTTACGCATAATTATCTTCATTCAACGGATTACAAAAATTTTCTTTGATTTATTATTTTATCCTTTTGCTTTTAATTTTATTCTACAGATATAACGGTACGTACACCTCGGCGGTCGATGTGTAACTGTTCGTCGTTGATTCAACTGAGTCAATTATGAACCTAAATCGACATTTATTCAAATGTTAAATGTTATAGTGAACGAAAATTGGGTACCAAATATAGTGTGTAAAAGCTGCTACAACCGTCAAATGGATTGGAAAAATAGATAATAGTGGTTCGCGAGTTATGTTAAACTACGTTTTTGCCAAAATGTTACAACTAAGCGAAAAAACATCAAGATAAGGAAAAAATTTAAAAGGTCATAAAAAAACAGACACATACGAACGCCAAACCCTTTGAGGGTTTTACTATACTGACCTAGTACCATCACCCTGACTTGGAATTTCTCACCCCCCAGACAATAATCCCAAAAATGTTCCACAGTGTTATTCAATTATTTGTATATTTAATTTATGAGGAAAAAGTAAAGCAACATTTTGAAATCTAGTGAAATAAGCTTTCGTTGCTTAAATATGTGTGTATATATTTGAAAATGCTGCATTGATTAAATAAATATGTACATCTACATACATATATGTTAAATATATGAAAAATATGTTACTGACAAATTATTCTGTTATTTCACCATTTAATAACAAATTTTTATCGCTTCATCCCGGTAGAAATTGTTGTGGCGTACAAGTACTTCATAGTTAGAAATCCTCCGCTCACAACCACCGAAGGGAATGTAGAGTGCACCGTGCGATGGTTGAATTTTACCAGGTGTCAGACTGCCACAATAGTGGGCCCTACCCACATATAATATTTCGCCGTTGTCAGTGCGTCCTGCCTCTATAGCACCTGGTGGCATCATACCATTTGAAGCCGGCATCCAATCGTAACCCTCACCGACGAGAATTTCGAAACTTTCTTTCTGAATCTCCTGACCCGCGTACGACACGTAGGCACAAGCGCGACTCGGTATCGCTTTGCCTGGTAGCAAATCGCCATTGTGGAAGCAGCGACAAACCACAATTGGTGACATATCAGTATCGTGTCCGGCGTACACAGCATTTGGTGGCGTATAATTGGCGCTTGAAACCACCCAAGTATCAGATTGTTGCGGACCATACCCAGCTGGCTGGCTGGGTGGTATATAAGGTGGAATTGGCGGGGTGGGTGGATAAACTGGAACACCGATTGAGTGATATGGTGGCGGCGGATCGAAAACTGGATGCGGATTGTAGGGATCGGTTGTTGCTGGTGGAGCGAGTGGTTGTGGCATTGGCATAGGCTTTGGTGGTCCCGATGGTGGCTTCACATCTTGTGGTGGTATGTATGGTTTTACGTCCACAATGGGCGGTACGGGATATGGTGGTTTTATGTCCTCTATTGCTGGTGGTGGTGGTGGTGGCGTTGTATCACCTACTGCCCATCCTTCGTGGCGTTTTTGTTCCACCAGAATTTCATAAGATTCCAAGCGACGTTCGGCAGTTTTGAATGGTATGAATAAGGCGCGATGAACTGATGAAACCTTTCCAACACTCAAACTGCCTTCGTAATGTCCACGCCCAATATAAACTGGTTGACCCAGCGCTGTCTTGCCACAAACCACAGCATTCTCTGGTATAACGTGATCATAACAATGACGCCAGATAAGGTTTGTGCCGCAAAGTACCTCAAAATGATCCTTGGGAATGGCTTCTCCACGCCATGATACAAATGCAATTTGCTTCTTAGGCACAACCTGTGCCACCAAAGTGTCACCATTGTGGAATGTGCGACCGACGTAGATAGTATCGCCCTCAAAGTCGTTACCACCAATTACGGCATTTGGTGGAATGGAGGCGTACGCGGACGAATGCACCCATTTGTAGTCTAAATTTTAATGAAAAGATAAAATTAAATGTATTTTCCATGTGTGAACCGACTAAACTATGCAAATTCAACAAAAGGGTGCATACGTCCGCTATGTACGAGTTGGGGGAATATAACAATAAGTAAATCTTAGTTGTATGTATGTATGTATATATTTCGTATCAAATATGCTTTTTATTTTTGCTGTTCTTTTCATACAAATTTGTTCTTTTTTATAGAAAATAATCAAGGTTAAACCCGGCAGAGAACTTCGTATGAGTCGACGCGGATTTCGCGACCACCATATGGAATGAAGAGGCAGCGTTGCAATTGTGAAACTAAACCGGGAGTTAAGCTGCCCTGATAATGGCCGCGACCGACATACAAACGATTACCGACTCGTCCGACGCCGCTTATTACAGCATTCGGTGGGATCACATGATTATACACATGCACCCAGCTGTAACCGTAGCCACAGAGCACATCGAAAGAGGTCTTATTGATCTCGTAACCGCCACAACAGACGTATGCACTACCTTTGTTGGGAACAAACTTAGCAGGCAGCAGCTCACCTTCATGCATGGCACGACCCACATAAATGGGAGCACGATCCGAATCGTAGCCACCAACGACGGCATTCGGCGGCACATGGTATGGTGTTGCGGGCACCCATTGATCTGCAGCCTGTCTGATGAGCACTTCGTATGAGTCAAGACGCACTTCATTCCCACCAAACGGTATATACAAACAGCCATGTGATGGATGTATCTTACCAACAGTTAAACTGTTGGCATGATGACCGCGACCTATGTACAATGGTTCGCCGTTGCGTGTGGTACCGCTGCGCACAGCATTGGGCGGCACAGCACCACCATAACAAGGAACCCAAGCATAGCCTTGACCCACTAGCACCTCATAGTGTGTTTTCTGTATTTCCTTACAGCCCCAGCAGACATAAGCGCAACCTTTGCTGGGTATCACTTTGGCCGGTAGGTTATCGCCCTCGTGAAATGAACGACCCACATAGATGGGCGTGCCGTCAGAGTCGTGGCCACCCACAACGGCACCCGGTGGCACCGGCTGATATGGCGACGAATGTACCCAGGTTTCTGAAAAGAAATACATCAAATTAAAGCCATTGATATATGTATGCTTGGCAATACTGTAGATTTATTATAATATATTTTCTTTGTTTTTGAAGAAAAGACAACAGTGATTGCACAGTGTGTATGAAAATTATGCAAATATTGTGTAGTCGAAAAAGTCTTTTCGTATAAAAAAAAAATTATAAAATGAGAAGGTCTTATGGGCTCTCGCACGAAGTATGAATCATTTCGATAAGTTGGCACACACATACATACATATGTATGCATATAGTACATATAAGTAATGAAAGTATTTATGTATCGTTGCCGTTAGTTATTTACTATTTGCCTTAAAAGCTTAGATAATGTATGATTTAATTATTATCAAAGTATTACACTTTGAATTATAAAGGCAATTTACCGTGTTGAAAAACAGCACCGGGTTGCACCGAAATCGTAGCGCCTAAAAATATGCAATTACGTTTTAATATTAGACTACACTTTTTGCTTACTCAAATGCGAAATTCGCAAATTATTATGTGCTTGTGAATATTTATGAATTTATATTGACACTGGCACACAATTATCTGAGTTATAGATAAAGATAAAGTGTTATCACTGCACTGATCAGCGATAAAACTATAAGACTTCATTCAGGCAAATTGTAAGTTCATAGTCAATTTTATCACATGCTTTATTTATAGAAAATAATTATCAATGAAATATAAATTTAAAATTCAACTCTTTTCTGATCTAAAAACGCACTTTATCCACTTTTTGTAATTTGCCTTACCCATATTTATTGTGTGTTTGCACGGATTAAAAAATCTTCTTCAATTTATTATTGTTTCTTATCGTTATGACTTCGTTATCAAAATTTCTCTTCTATTTTATTCCACGGATATAACGCTCCGTATGCCTCGACAGTCGATCTGTAACTGTTTTCGTTCGTGAATTCAACTGAGTTGGTTATAAACGTAAATCGACCTTTTATCAATGTGCCTGTCATCGACTATTTTATCTTATCGAACGGTACTGTTTTTGTTTTAGATTTAAATTAGCATTGCTATTTCGAAAAACCGCAATAAAATTTCCAGCTCAGAAGCGTTACACCATATGCAATATTTACTATTTATTGTACATTACATTCATGGCCAAAATATTTTGTTTTTATGTTAATAACGTTTAATTTCAGTAGTAACATTTTATGTAAAATACGCATTAGGGTGGTCAAGAAAGTACTAATTTGTTCTCAAAAGCACAACTCGCACCTAAACAGTTTTAGAAA
Organism: Bactrocera neohumeralis; assembly: GCF_024586455.1. Classification (NCBI taxonomy): domain Eukaryota; kingdom Metazoa; phylum Arthropoda; class Insecta; order Diptera; family Tephritidae; genus Bactrocera; species Bactrocera neohumeralis. The sequence continues at coordinate 5,911,382 of NC_065921.1, read as the reverse complement.
CTCTTGTGGATATTTAGAACTTATTTGTTTGAGAAAATAAGCAGCTATACCACTTTTTGAATGAGAGATACATATACATATGTATGTATATAGCTAATGGACCGAAAATATTTTGAATAAAAATGTTCAAATTCAGTTTTTTTCATTTTCGTTTGTGGTATTATTACATTATTGTTTTTCGAAACACAGCTCACTAAAAATAGTATGTTTGGCTGTATATAACACATATGTACATTAGGGTGTCCGTTATTTTCCAAGTTGATTTTTTGTAATAAAAACATGACTTTGAAAGTTGGTTGCAGTTAAAGGCATGAATCAAATGTACAGAGCATTCCTGGGAGTACTATAAATTATTTGTTGCTCATACGACATGGTACTTCATGACGGCTCAGTTACTGAATTTTTTTCGTAGAGCAAAAAAAATGTCTACTAAAATACAATTTTTTCAAGGTTTACTTGGTTGAGAGGATCATTCTGCGTGACGGTTTCCAAAAATAATTTTTTTTATAAATGCAATCTACAGCATTCATAGAATGTCCTGCTGAAGTAAGTTTCCAAAATTGAATGTAGTAGGAAAGTTACAAGAGTGCGAATGCTAGATTCATCACACATGTGGCTATCGACCAAACTAGGATTATTAAAAAATTTAATTTTCAAGATTTGTAAAAGTTCGTACCAGTAAAAGCCATATAAACAGATTGACATGCAATTTATTGTTTAGGTTAGCCCGTCTTTTGGTCTACCTTTTCTCTTCGCTGTTAATAGAGTTATAAGTCTCGCAATTTACAAAACATTTTCCTCCAAAAATTCAAAATTACGGCTAAAGACTTAATGGATCGTCTCAGCGTGAAATTTTCGTGAAAACGATTTTTTTTTGTTGCATTATCGGATAATATAAACTGTAATAAGCATTCTCTCAAATTTTGAAATCGCAATTCAAATTATTACGGTCGCTACAGCGTTTCTTGTAGAAACGGAAACAGAGTGGGGAACATAGCGACTCCAATCTTTAAACGCGTTTTTCTCAGAATGGTGTTCTTCAAAACGGTTTCCACTCTCAAAGGAAGAGTTTTGAAGATATCTAGTTCCAATTTGGAGAGAACATTTTATGGAAGCTTTATTTGAAATCTTTCTATTTTTTCCATGAAAACTTTCGAAAAAAGTGCAAAAATTTATATTTTTTATTCAAACCTCCGCCATTTTATCAAATTTCAAGAAAAAAACAAAAAAAATTGCGAAAATCAATATTTTTTTAGAGGGTCACACTGAGACGATCCCTTAATAAATATATAGAAAAAATTTGGAAGGTCTGTTTTTCATTTCTCAATAAAAAATTTCGAAAAATAACTTAAACAAACGGACCTCCTACGGGATGACCCCCAACATGCAAAATATCAAAAAATTCCATGTTTTACGATAAATACGATTTAGACACGATTTAAATTGAAAATAAAGTGTTTATTTTGTTAGATCATTGTTTTTACTAAAACTTCAGTGTGCGTTTGAAATAAAAAAATCTTCTTGCCAAGTAATGGGCACCCTAATGTACATACATGTATGGGTAATGCTTGTCAAGTTTATATGAAAATTGATTATATGATAAAGGCACTCATACTTTGGTAAACTTTATGATAAAGGCTGTAACTTCAACTTACCTTCAGGGTAAATACCCGTTTTTAACTAAGCACACGTAATCAAATCATATAAGTACTATATATGAGATCTTGAAGTCTGGTTCAATGATTCACTACAATAAAAATAACTTTGTGCCGGTTTTTGACATATTTCCTGATATCAAAAGGAGAAGTAGTCAGATAGGGTTCATCAATGTTTATTGGTAGTTTGGACACTCACTAAAGGACATTTTATTTATTTATTTGACTTTTTAAGAAATTTGCTTAGCAAACATATATCTTCTTCCTTATTGGCGTAGACACCGCTTACTCGGTTAGAGACGAACCTAGATACATATATATGTACATATGTACGTGAAGTATATTTATGTATGGTAATAAATTTGAAATATGTACTTACGGTTATGTACTAGGTAGAAATAATATTCAAATGTAAATAGTAGAAGTTTTAGTTCCCGGCATATAAATATAATATTATTAATAACATTTATAAGTACAAAAAATTAACAATACTAAGTCCATACTTATTGAATATAAACAACTCCACAGACATTGAAAAACATCGGTATCAAGATATGGTATCGATTTGTAATTGCCGCAATATCTTGGGCATTCTCGTTCAGTCGTTGTGAAACTTCTGGAGTCAATTTTATTGAGCAAAAATAAAAACATTTTTTTGCTTGTCAATGAGTGTTTGTTCTTTCATTATCTTATCATTATCGTCAGGTGTTTTCTTGACTTCTATAGCTGTGACTCATTGAGTGAATGAATTATCATGGCTTAGTTATGCACATATCGCAACGTAAATAGATCATACAATAGAAAACTTGTAGAAACAGAGCTCTTTTCAGGAAATGCGAAAATGAAATTCTGGTTCTGCTTTTTTACAAAACAGGGATTACGATGCCTTGTTGCACATCTCCAACATACCACTGAAGTTAAAATTAAAATATGGTATAACACCTGTCGATAGACCGCATTTGCTCGGTGACAACAGCAACAAAGCATTCTAACGATAAAATGAAAGTTTTTCTGACATGTTGGCCTATGTTTTTACTTTAATTGCTTTAAAGTGACGCATTTGTATGTATAATATACATACATACATTATATATACATATGTAGTACTTGTTTTGAAAGGAAGCATTGTTCTATTTAAAATTGTGTGAGTAAAAGCTAAGTGAATATATTTTTATTTAGTATTAATAATTAGTTTTTCTTGGCAAATCTGTATAGGAAGATGGGTTAATTCGGCAAAAAAACACGTATTTTTTGTACGTCCTTGTTGATGATGACCTTCTATGGTATACTCTGTTATGGATCACTACAAAATTAAGCTATGTGGTAAGCATTGGTTCGAATACACATGTATATACGATTTTTTCCCATCTTATGATTGTTGCTATGTAACTCTTGGTTTTTGTACTGGGGAATATTTGCTGAAAATGATAGTATCCTCAAAGTTCCATACTCTGTGGAATTCAGAGTAACCGTAGAAGGGACATTGTGCAAATATTAGACAGTCAGGCTTTTGAAGCGCAGAAGTTGGGTTGAATGTTTCTTTATCAAAATAAAAGAAAGAAGGGCTCAGTTCAGTATGTTCCTTTGAAAGATGTGAGGTTGGACCAATACGGACACTGGCACGTTTTGGTGGATAAACGAATGAGGTGCGAATTTCCACACATCCCTTTAATCAATGAATTTATTGAGAAAACACTTCGGTGAGCAGATAATTTCATGTTTTGGGCCGGTCGATTGGCCACCAAGATCGTGTGATATCGCACCGTTAAACTTTTTCCTTTGGGAATATGTAAAGCTTACAGTCTAGGCGGATAAACCTGCTTCGATTCAAGCCTTCAAGCAAAACATCATGCGAGTCTCAATTGGACTCAACGGACTGACCATCTGAGACGTAGCCGCGGCCAACATTTGAAAGAGATAATCTTCAGGAAATAAATGCAAAAGAATGTTCTTTCGAATGATAATAAATATTCCTCATTAAATTTGAAGTTTCTGTGTTTTTTCGTTAAATAAGGAACCTCGAAATGGATCACCCTTTAGTATGTGTGTATGTATGCTTATCATTATTGCATAATATATAATTCTGTAAATAAACTTAAAAACAATAATCTGAGCTCACAATTGCTTTGTCAAAACCGTCTTTATTCCTTAATTGTCTACAAAGTGTATTATTTACTTCAATTTATACAAAGTTTATCAACCCTTTGGACTACACCAGTGCTTCGCACAATTTGCGCCACAATAACAGGCACAGGTGGAAAACAACAAAAGCACAAAAAATATCAAAAAAATTTTTTTTTTTCCTCATTAAATCGCAAAAAGTTTCTGTCTTTTCTCTTAAAAAAATTTTAATTGTAAAATGTATCACGGTTTTCTATTTTTTCTTATTATAGTAGAAAAATTTATATGCTTATACTTGAAAAATTATTGTTAATATAGGTTTTGTAGGAAATAAACTTAAAAATGGTCTCTGAGCTCCCAACCGTTTAAAAGATATTGCTTTGATTAAAACCGTTTTATTTCTTATTAATTTTAAAACTCAATAAAAAAAATTATTTGAATAGATTTTTTATACAAAGTTTATCAACCCTTTGGACTACACCATGTTTGAATATCTCGTAAACGCATCGTAGTAGACCATTTTTTGCGTAAATTTCCTACAAAACTAATCAATTCATAATAATTTTTTTTTCATTGAGTTATAAAATTAATAAAAACAACAAAAATAACAAAATAACTGTTAATATCTTTTAAACGGTTGTTTACGAAAAAATCATAAGAGTAGCATTCATATAATAACAAAATATTTTTTGTCGAGATATAAATTTTTTTCTGATAATAAACCGTTCTGCAACCTTCCCGTTACAATTAAAAACTCATATAAGGCTTTCTTAGAGGTTCTGAACCTATTTTTAGTACCAATTGAAAAAAAAAAAATTTTTGAATCACCCTAATGTACATACATACATATGTATAATCGATATGTCATAAATTTTATTTACATATCTGCAAAACACACTCATATAAGTTTCTGTAGAAATTGTCACATATAGCTACATACATATGTACATAGTATATACTATATGTACATATGTAAGTAGGTATATAAGAACACACATCGGCAACAAACATCATATTTCAAAAGCACTTTTGACTTTTATCTTGAAACAGGCAAATATCCATCAAAACGTATAGTATACTGATAAGATAACGGTAAAGCACCTAGGACTTACTGTTATCTACACTGCAGTTCGGGATAATAGTGTCACTTCACCATAACGACTAATTTGCTGACTTGGCAAATTGGATGCAAAAAAAATGCATTTTATTATTATTTTTTTATACAAATATTATGGAAAAAAGTTAAATGACAAAGTTTTAGATAATAAAAAGTTATACAACTTTCGTGCAAACACATTTTCCACATAACCTCAAAATTTATGTGAAAAATTCAAATAATCAAGATTTTGGTGTTTTTAGTTCGTTTATAAAAATGTGTTTCTTTCACAAAATTTTCGCTAAACTAACCGTTTTATATGGCAAATACGTTGTATTTTTTTTTAATTGGACTTAATATCGGAAAAGGTTCCTAATTTTGTATCGAAAATTCTCTCGTCAAAATATCTTGTTTTTGTTTTTTTAAGTCGGTACCCTTCCTCTTCCCTTTTTTTCCTTTTAGGTTTGTTTTATTAATTTCCTTATCTAATGGGTTTCACCAAACTATGAGTTCTTTCCTTACAAAAATTATCGGTCCTGCTCTATGAATTGATATTTATAGTGACCACGGATGTTTTGGTTGGACTTTTGTGTCAAATTTAACTCATAATATATCATAACATACAGTGAATCAAAAAAGTTTTGGCACAGGCATTGTCTTTTTGCCGAAAAGTGTATTCAAAATTGAAAGAAAATCATACTAAGCAAAGAAATAATCTCATCTCATGAAGAAGGTTTTGGGGCTTATTACCCATAATTATTTTGAAGTTTTTCTATTTTCGACGCAGTTCGTATTATTAGCTTACGTATGTATATATGTACATGTATATACATATGTATATCATACTAAGCAAAAAAATGTTCCGTGATTTGTGAAATTGTGAGTAAGTAAAGTTTTTGGGAAATATACGTTTTATTTTGAAATTTTTTTCTCTATTCAGCTTAAAATTAATCTAGTTATAGAGAATAGAACTATGACCCGAAGCATGTGTCATATCTTGTGCAAGAATGGCTTATCTACCTTTGTAAGCAATTAAAAACACCACCGCAATTCCCACTCAACACTAACCCTATAGAGCATATTTGGCATCTACTGTAGAAAAAAATACGGACTCACACTTATAACATCCAAGGATTGACTTAAAGAGGCCATACGTACAGAATAGGCAAACATCTAACCCTGTTGGAAGCACGTGTCGACGTTTGGAAGCAGTTGTTCAGGCCAAATGAGTCTTAACAAAATATTAGAATTAAAAAAATCGGATTCAAAACAATATTTTCCATATGTGTGCCTAAATTTTTTTTATGTAGAATCTTATATATTTTTAATATACTTTCATTATCTTTAAAAATATGTAAAATATGAATATAATTTTTAGTTAAATATATAATAAAAATGTTGAAATTGAAACACATGATTATTATTACTTTTGTAGAAATATATCATGTAACTCTTCGTTTGTCCGCTAGTGTAGGCTTTTGTATATTTTTTGGCGGTAACTATATATTTACGCGCATTTGCAGTTGCGAGTTCAAAACGAAACGACGTACTAACGTTAACAAGTACAAAAAGTATTTTTTAATTAATTTATTAAGAAGTTAGTGACTATTTAAAAAAGACAAAATGGGTGAGTAGGCGAAAGTGAATAAGGCAATTTTCATAACTTTCGAATAATTAAAGAAAATACTTGCAAAAAATAAGCAAATATTTTATGAGTAAACCAGACTGCTTGAAAGTGCCACGAATGAAAAAAATATTTTTCAAAAATTAAATTATTTTTAGTGCTGCTGAAATCAATTTGAAACTAATATTAGTGAAAAAAGTCATTTTACAATTACAGTGTTTATAATATATATATATCTAATACATATATAAAAAAGGTGAAAGCAAATATGCTAAAAACGCAAAAATTCCTATTTTTATTTCAATTTGTCAAATTAAAATTGTTATTTTTACTTCAATTCTTCTAAATGTTTCACTAATTTCTAGTAGGAGCTGGCGTATTAACTTACGTGTCATTCTATGTTTTTCTATGTTTTGTTATTTATGATGCTTTTAACTGTATTTTATCTTATCTCAACTTTCAATTGCTTTTATCAGATAAAGTGCAGTTTCTCTGTCATAAAGTTGAGCGTTTTGAGAGGTCTTCGACATGTTTTCAGTACACTCAGTTATATTTGTGTCAACCTTAAATATCATAGAATGTTCTGAAAATTTTCTTTTCAGAATTATGACAGAAATTTGGCTAAAAACTGAAAAAGAATATTTAATTTTGATAAAAAATAGTTAATAGTATTAGTTTTGAGGATCCTTCAGGGGTTGAAAAAAGATGGTACATACATACATACATACATATGTATATAAAACCAACAGTATGTTGCTAGAATTTTTTTAACGGTTTAAAGAGAAGAAGAAATGAGCTTCAATCTAACATTAGCCGGCTTCAATTATGCTAAGGTGGTAATGTATAAAATGAATATTCAGCGTGACGAGCTGTGTCGATTTAGTCATGTCCGTCTGCCGGTCTGTTTTTCTGTATATACACGAACTAGTACCTCAGTTTTTGAGATATTGATTTGCAATTTTGTACACGTCCTTTTCTCTGCAAGTAGTCGGAACCACCGATATCGGACCGCTATAGAATATAGTTGCCACACAAACTGACCGATAAAGCCAAGTTCTTGTATGACCAATTTTTTTATTTGACGATAAATCTTTACGAAATTTGGCATAAATTATTTTTCAAACTAACGGTACTGATTTCGAAAAAATTTTGGATATCGGCCCATATAGTATATAGCTGTCATACAAATTGACCGATCAAATCAGGTCCTTGACAATATATCTTAACGAAACTTGGTACTACGATCTCCGAATATATTGCGCAGATCGGTCCACTATAGTATATAGCTGCCATATAAACTGACCGATCATAATCCAGTTCTTGTTTGAAAAACTTTGTATTGGTCGAGTTCTTCCTTCGAATATATTGTCAGAACGGATTCTTGGTATTGTTCTTGTATACAAATTATTTACTCGAGAAGGATATTATCGTTTCGCTGAAACCGTTTCTTAATGTTTTAAAATTTTTTCATACTATTTTCCAGTATTTTTGGTAGACACATAATACACACATACATACATATGTCTAGTATACATAAATGTTCTGCAAGTACAGTAAATTGACATGTAAACTTTGGGTGCTTCCTTTTCGGCTCTAACATACCACTTGACATACATAGTTTCAGTCTAATTGCATGTAATTCTGTAAATACAACGGTATCAAGGTTTTATAGCCACGCCTTAACTTGTCATAAACAAAATGGATACGTGTGCAAACAAATATACACAACACTTTTAACTGTAAATAAATACATACATATGAACACATGTCCTCTTACGGTGGCTTAACATTTTCAAACGGTATCTTTGTGCAGTTTTGATTATTTCCTTTTTATTGACTATTTTATGATTACTTAATTGAAAAACAAGTTGATAAGCCGTCTAAAAATAAGTAATTGCACTATGTCCTATGAATGTTTAACAGTTTAGTGTACAGAAGAGTTTTAAAAGTGATAAATAGATAGTAAACTTACATACAGATAACTGTACTTGAATGAGTTAACCGGCACATGGCATTAATCAAGCTGTATTTCACGCTAATATTTGTGCAAATAGTATTTTAACACTCAATCATACATATATACATATGTACATATGTACATACACATGTATATATACTAATACATATGCATATACTTTTGCGCACTCATTAAAAAATTAACAAAAAAATCTTGTTTTTGCAGGCGAATTCACTTGGGTTTCCACAAATGTCTACAGCGACTTGCCACCCTTTGCCATGCATGCCGGCCACGACGCGGATGGCGATCCAATCTACGTTGGACGCGCTTACCACAACGGTGACGTCTTGCCAGCCAAAATCGTACCAAACAAGCAGCAAGCGTACGTGGCGTGGGGCGGTGAAGAGATCAATAAGCAAGACATCGAAGTGTTGACTGGCCAACATTACAACTGGGTACCTGCCAGCGGTGGTGGTGTGCCACCACATGCATTCCGCGTCGGTCGCACAAACGACGGTGAACCGCTATACATTGGACGTGGCCATTGGGAGGGTAGTCTGACACCTGGCAAAGTGCATCCATCACATGGCTGCCTCTACATACCGTTTGGTGGACGTGAACATCGCCTCGATAACTACGAAGTACTGGTACAACCGGAGACTTGGGTAAACTCGTCTGGTTCCAATATTATACCGGGCACCATTCATGCCGGCCATGATGCTGATGGTGATGATATCTTTGTGGGACGTGCCTATCATGAGGGTGATTTGTTGCCTGCTAAAGTTATACCCAGAAAGGGTTGCGCATACGTGCCCTATGGTGGTCGCGAAGTTGTCAAGCATGATTTTGAGTTGTTAACCGGTTACGGCTATGGTTGGGTGCCCGATGCAAATGGTTCGGTGCCACCAGGCGCGGTTATTTGTGGACGCACCAGTGACGGTGAACCCTTATACATTGGTCGTGGACACTATGGCGGTAGCTTCACACCCGGCAAAATTCATCCATCTCACGGCTGCTTGTATATTCCTTTCGGTGGTCAGGAGATAACCCTCACCAATTACGAGGTATTGGTACGCGCCTAGAAAATTGACCTCTAGCAAGTGTCTCATGTTGCGGTTAACAACGCATCCATAACCCAAAAACTCATAAGCAATGTAGAATAAAGCCACACATTCACATATAATAAATAAAAAAAACGTCAATTTACGTTTTCTAATTTTTGTAACTTTTTTAATAAATAAATATTTGAGTTAGAAAACCAAAGTTTTATTTTATGGATTTCTCTTCGTATTTTCCAAATCAGGCATAACATGCTTAAATTCTATACGATTCTCCACAAAAATGAACATACATCTTAAAAGGCCAGCCTATACAAAAAACAAAATTCGACAAGACCTGCTTATACCTCTACATACATATGTATGTATGTATGTATGTACATATCTCATGAATTAATTTTTGTGTTTTTTTGCTTAAGTTTAAATCTTTCCCTTATCTTTCAATCAAATCTTATCAATCTTAAGAAATCTTTAATGGAAAGTTTGTGAAAGTTGTAGAATTGTTGCATAGTTTTAGGCTCCAAACCCACTCAAAGTGACTTTTAGCTTTAATTGCTACACAGTCGATTAAATCACCGGTTAATTACACCAGACACCTCTGTTAAGTTTCTTCCATAAGCTTCTTAAGACCGAGTTGGCAAAACTAACCGAATGTTTTGTGTACTTATGATAGTCATCCATGCTATTTCTTTCAATATATTGAAGTTTCGTTAGTCGTGACGTCTTGATGCCTCTATTGGTAACGAAAAGTGTAACAAGAAAAAACGAATCCAAAGCCGAAGGTACATTTCTTAGGGCATAAAGGAGTATAGAGATCTCTATGTTGATTTTGATCGATAACGTGTGGTATCACACGATCTTGGTGGTCAATCAACCGGTCCAAACGTGATCTGCTCACCGAAGTTTTCTCTTGATAAATCCATTGATTGATGCGATATGTGGAAAATGGCGCCGTCTTTTTGAAACCAAATGTCGCCGAGACCACGAGTTTCAATTTCAGGCATCAAATAGCCGGTTATCACGGCGCGATAACGGTCACCATTTACGATTACGTTCTCACCGGCATCATTTTTGAAGAAATATGGACCGATGATTCCACCGTTCTACAAACCACACAAACCGCTGTTTTCTCTGGATGAAATGACAGCTCTTGAATCTCTTCGGATTGCTCTTTGTCCCTAATGCGAAAAATTTGCTTATACTATACAAGTTAAAAAACGTTTAGTTAGTTTTTATAAAAAAATGTTTTTCGGGAGCTATGGTCCTTTTGAATGCTGTGCAAGAACTGAATTTTACAATTATTTACGCTTAACTCTAAACCTACGTTTGCCGCTGCAACGGGTATGGAGTTTGCTGACGTTGCGCTTCCCACGAGTTGCCACTACACGTGTCGCACTCTCAGCGATATAGTAGTGTCATATTACATTGCTTTGTATCATATGATATTAATGCATCATATGATACTTTTTAAATGTATGGCTTGCTAACTTACATACTCATTGAGCCAGAAATGGGCCTCATCGCTGAACAAAATTTGGCTTTAAAACGTCGAATCTTCTTGGAACTTTTTCAAGAGCCCATAGAGCGAAGCGATCTCGCTTGGGAAGGTCGAGCGGCTTCAGTTCTTGCACAAGCTGTATTTGGTACGCTTTCAATTTAAGATCTCGACCTAAATGACAATTTTTTGGAAATTATAGGCTTGCCTTAGGCAACAACCTATGCCAAATTTCTTGAAGATTTTTGCCAAATCAGAAAGTTTTCCACATAAGGACTTGAACTTTATCCATTACTTTATGCGACCTGTTCTGACTAGACACTGTCCAAATGTGTTTTCTCTTTTCCAGCTTTTGCCAGACTGAGATTGAAATATCTCGGCGAACCTAACGAAGTTCCTGGAATTCATACTGACCACCTTTATAAATTTGTGATAAGCACAAACCGATTCATCGATCGATGAGAATCTGGTGCTCAAGCCTTTTAGGAGTTTATGGGTAACTCAAAAGAGATTTTCTGTCCAAGTATGATTCACCATTTTGGATCAACCCGAAAACGATTTAACTCAATATACCCTTTCTTGCTTCATAAGGAAATTTTTAATAAGAATAATTAAAGAATATATTTTTTTAAATAATTTCTGATTTTTCTAAATTAGGGACTAAGTTGCCGATTCTCTCATCCATCGAGTTTCTGTCATTTCTAGGTATAAAATATATGTCTACATACATATGTATATGTATCTGAGTTATCAGAAAATCACGAATTCATCATTATATAATATGCAGTTAGATGACATAACTGCTCTTTAAGCCACTTTCAAGTTTTATTAATAAAAAAATAACATATTTTGAGCTTACATTTATTTTAATTAGTTTAATTAATTATTTTTGTTTAATTAAACATTTTTGTTTAATTAATAATTACGCACGAGCACTTCGTAATTGCTAAGAGAGACCTCCTCGCCACCGAAACCTATATACAAACAACCCTGCGATGGATGAATTTTTCCGGGTGTCAAACTGTTGGCATGATAACCACGTCCCACATACAACGGCTCACCGAGACTAGTCTGGCCACAACTGATTGCATTAGGTGGCACCGAACCATTTGCATCGGGCACCCAATGGTAATGGTGACCAGCCAATATTTCAATATCGTGTTTGTTCACCTCTTCACCGCCCCACGCTACATACGCTTGACCTTTGTTTGGCACAACTTTAGCAACCAGCATATCGCCATTATGATATGCGCGTCCAACATAGATGGGATCCCCATCCGAATCATGACCAGCTTGCACAGCGAAAGGCGGTAAGTCGGCTGTGATTGTTGTAGAGAACCAGTGATGCTCACCTGTTGGAAAAGAAAGCGGTGAACGAGATCGGTAAAAATTGTTTAAGTTATATACATATGTATATGCATATATGTATGTATATGGTTTATATGTAAGTTTGATCCGTTATTATCGGTATATACTACAATCAATTTCCTGTTATAAATTTATAAACACCGTTAGTTATCTGTGCAGTTAGTTTTACGTAAAGTTTAAATGCCACTTTCAAGTGGCCATTCATAGGAAAGAGCAATTAAAGCTTTTGTATGTATGTAAGTACATATGTACGTGTACATATTATCATTTGGTATATGCAAAGTCATAAACGGTTATCAAATCAGAATAAAGTTGAAACAACAAATACAAAAAAGATTTCATATATTGAATTATCGGCAAACATATTAGTCATTCCGTTCGGATTATAAACCTTTTATTTGAATTCTTAGAAATTTTTTAATAAAGCTTTCAATGCTGAGCCATTACATAATATACATAATACAAATGCACTCCTTTCATTAAACATAATATTGGGTAGTCGAAATAGTCTTTTTATATTTTTAATCAAACTTCAACTTATTTTTTATATTTATAGATACTAATAACTAAATAAACAAATATGTAGCATTTTGGTCGACCACTTTTTGCCATTTTTCCGCTAGAGGCATTATTTATTTCAGCAATTCATCGTCTCCGTAAACTTCACAAATTTCATTGCTGGCTTGGTGGCATTCTTCCCTTTTTTGTACAAAAATTTCGAAATATAGCGAATTTCTTCATTATTTTCACTCATTTTGGAACAGCTGTAATTTTTTTTCAACTTCCCCGAATTTAATTTTTTTTTGTCAAATGAAGTTTCAAATCTCACCTTTTCAACACTCTAGGGTATGATACAAAGCGATTGGTAGAACTAGAGATATACGACTGAAACAACATCTATTGACAAAATACGAAAAGACTTTTTCGACTACCCAATATGTATATACATATTTACATATTTATTATATTTGAATGTTTCACCTCTTATAGTACTCTATTAAAATAAAAAATCACTCGAAAAATGTTAAGAAAACTTTTACATTCGGTTGTTTCGCACTCCGTCCTCATTACTCACCCATTTCTATTCTTCTAATTTACTTTTATATTGTTAAAAATATCAAATATTCGCAGCGTTACGCTCGACCGATGCTTCAGCTGTGAGTTTGCAACTGTAACTGTTTAAATTATTGCAATACAACATTGCCAAAGGAAGCTATATATAGAGCAAATTCGATTAAGCGTTAAGCACAGTGTCGCACAGATGGAAAGAATGGGAAAACTCTATTTGGACAAATAATAAAAAATTGCGTTTTCTTAGTAAAATGATTGTTATCTACACAAATAACAAAAAAGTACCCTATACAAGAATTTTATTATGATCGCTCGTGACGACAGTGTAATCTTTCTTTAGCCACCAGTGTACTCTGAGAGATTTTGCCTGTTGGCTTGATATTTTTGATAATTTTTTCAACGAAGTTAAGACAGATAAGGAAGGCGTTCAGATGAAAGAGAGCAAGTGTATACAGGTGCACTACTAAATAAATACATACATATAAATGTATGTAAATACATGTGCAAATAATTTAAAATATATGTACATATATTTGTTGTATATCTCAAAATAAAGGGTGATTCATTTCGAGGTTCTCTACTTAAAATAACGCAGAAGCTTCAAATTTAATGTGGAATTTTTATTATCATTCGAAAGAACATTTGTTGGTATTTATTTTTTGAAGATTATCTCTTTCTTGGCCGCGGCTACGTCTCGGACGGTCCAACCGTTGAGCCCAATTTTCGATGACTCGTTCTAGTATTTCGACTGGTAACTGGCGAATGACACGCGTGATGTTTTGCTTCTAGGCCTTAATCGAAGCGGGATTGTCGGCATAGACTTAAGACTTTACATATCTCCACAGGAAAAAGTTTAACGATGCGGATCTTGGTGGCCAATCGACCGACCAAAATAACATGTCAGCTTGACACGACTCACTAGGGATCTGTGAAAAACATGATATTGAAAAAGTACTTTTACTTGGATCACCCGTTATATGTAATTATTGAAATTTGCAAACTTTTGTATTCCAATCGCCTTTATAACTTAGTAAGTTGTATTGGAACAATCTTCTTTGACAAATTTTTCAAGTTTCAGATATGGCAATTAGTGTGTGTGTGTACTGTAGGAAATAAAAGATCCGTCAAGTAATTTGGTAAATACTTTCCTAGAAATTTTATTTCAAGAATTAGACACCGCTACATCGAAAAAATCGTGGTGGTATCTTTGGGGTGTCTTATTTCAAAAACGATGATATACATATGTATGTATGTACATATGTCATAGGCAGGAAATATTGATTATAATAATAATTATAATTATCTGCATACATACATATGTATGTATGTACATGTGTATATAATATCGAAAAACTGTATGGAGTTGCCCTCAAAATTTGTAGGGTAGGATAGGAAAGATTTGTCTTTATTGTAAATAAACACTGGCTATAATTAATTAAGATTTTAAGAACTGCTAAAAGTGCCAAATAAGCTTTTTATTAGTCGGCATAAATTTTATTCATTTTGTGAATTAACTTCTTTACATACATACATACGTTTTTTCTGTTTAGCATGACCATGTATGTTACAGCGAAGCATTTTATAGATTTTATATCTGCATCAATGTGTACATATGTTCATGTGTATGTATACCAACATTTTCTTCGCTCGTCAAACGGTGAACTCATATGTACTTATATTTTACAACACTCGCCCAAACCGAATAGTAACGAAATATTTTTCGCTCTCATTGTTTCATCTCTCTCCTTTCGCCTCTCTTCGGAGGTGTGCACACTATCGTATATACGCTCTCAACCCAATATCTTATATTAATTTTGGTGGATTTTCATTGGCTGACATTGGCCAATCGACGGCTTGCAACATAACTCAATCTACTTCCACTCAAATGAAGGCTTGTCATTTGGTAGAGTGTTCGTTTGTATAAAGAAATTGGGAGGGTTTAGTTGACAGTTGATTGGTCGTGCTAAACGAATGGAAATTTGTAGAACTAATCGTATTTCGAATGCGAGGAAATGAAAATTATTTTGAAAATAACTTTTTTTTTTAATTTATCCAGTTCAAGTACATATAGACCATCCATGTGCATATGTAATATATTTCTGTAGATTTCTAATGTGATGAAAAATGGTAGGCTTCGAGCCAAAGTCAAAACTTGGATTATTTAGCAAACCAAAAAGCATTAAAAGTAAGCTGCCTTTTTGTTGTCAGGGTTACAATTTATATATTTTTCATTCCGTTAATAATAACAGTAGGTTCTGAAAAAATTCCCAATAACAAATAATTTCGGCGCCTCCGAGACCGTCACATTGAAGGCCACCGTGACAGTAATAGTAATAACATTGGCGCTTCTCCTAAATACAGTTTTTTTTTTGTTTTTGTTTTTAGGAGTATCCTATAAGCTTTGAGAGAATTTCAAACAATTACATAATTTTTTTATACCAATGTCATTTTAAGTTGACCACAACGTGGTCTGCCTCTATATACGCGAACTAGTACCAGGTGTATTAGAGGTATTTGATCTGAAATTTTGTACACGTCATTTTCTCTCCAAGAAGCGGCTCAGTAATCGGAACCGTCGATATCGGGCCGCTATAGGATATAGTTGCCATACAAACTAATCGATCAAAATAAAGTCCTTGTATAAAATTTTGTCATCTGGAGTCCACACGGTATGATACACTATAGGAGGTATCGATAGTGAGGCCACAGAGTCTGTTAAAATTCGCATCAAGCGCAAGCATCCTAAAGGATGACCACTGCTCATGGACCTAGTTACTGAACTTTATCTGATATCGCAAAGGACCAAAACTGGTCTATGCGTGGCTTTGCTATATGTGTTCTCGAAAATTGGCATGAATTATTGTCCAAGTCAATGCTCTAATTTTCAAACATATTGTTCAGATCAGACCATTAAGCATATACATATGTAGCTGCCACTTAACTGATTAGAAGAAATTGATATACCCTTTATATGCTAAAAGAAATGCACTTCTGAAAGGTATTATAGCCACGTTTCCGATAGTATTAAAATTTTTTCTTATTTATATCAGGAAAATTTGGGAGTACAAGAGAGGACTTACAAAATGCGTCCACGTAAATTCTTAGCTGCCATATAGTAAGCTTGTCTTGTACATTTTATAATTTAGTGGTACCTAGTTAAATCCTCATACAATCGAGAAATATATTCAGTTTAAATTTTAGAGCGAAACGATGGTGTTGGTGTGGAACTTGATACTCTCAATCAAGTGTAGGCGTGCTTGCCGACGGCAAAATGGAGAGGTCGTCATAACAGTTTAAGTAGCAGTTCATGTTATTAAACCATGTTTATTTCCAAATTTTAATGAATAAAATAATAAGCACTTTGAAAAATAGAAAATTCTTTCCTAAATGTCAATAAAAATATAAAATTTTGATATTTATGCATTTTATAAATTTCGAAACAATGATGTGTTAAGATATCTAAAAGTTGATATATAGCTGAACTACAGTTTTTTTTAAGGATTGTTGATGTAGAAAACTAAATTTATTCTCACATATACACACATACATACTACGTAGCTATAAGCATTTGCGAAAGCTCTGCAAATGCAAATGCAGTTGGTCCAAAATGATAAATATTCGAAGACAGACCAATATAAACTTTTTAAATACTTTTAGATAAAAAAGTGAACAAATGAACATTTGATATAATTAAAGTTTTAAAATTTTATTTTATAATAAGTTATTTTCCTACATTTATTACATTGTATTTATAATTTTGAGACATAATTATCCTACCAATATGCACTGTTGAGTTGCCGCCGGGAATTGAAATGCAAGTATGCAAGACACCTTTAGTGATTTAATGGCTTTATAAATTATATTTTAGTTTAAAATTTTATTCATTATTATTTTAAGCTTCACTATTGACGTTAACTGTGAAAATTAATTTGCGGCTATGAGTAAAATGTCGATTTTTTAGAATTTTTAGGAATCAAGTTCAAGTCCAGGATCAAGATCCGGTTCCAAATAGAAACATTTTTAATATTTCATATAAGAAGAAAAAAAAAAGTAAAAAAAGGTTTTCGATACCAGGATTTTAGTCCATCAGTTTATATGGCAGCTACATCTTATAGTTGTCTGAAATCGACGGCTCGGAAAAATGAGCAGATTCTTGGCGAGAAAAGGAGGAAGTGCAGGTCGATATCTCAAAAGCTGAGGGACTAGTTCGAGTATTTAGCATGGAGACAAAGATACAGGCATGGCGAAATCGACGCATATTGTCATGCTGATAATTTATGTATATTCATATACATTTTAAAGAGTCTCCTTCGGTGTGGCAAACTTAATATACCCCGTCCCATGATACCCAGCCGTATGTTTGTAGCTAGAAATATTTTCGAAGGAGTATTTTGCGGTGATACTGAATGCATAATAACTGGACTATCTAGAAATAGTAAACGGTCGAAATAGAAGAGTATAATATTAAAGATTAATATCGGCGAGTAGAACGAAAGACTTTACAGTTGAGCTGTTTAGTCGAAGAGACCGAAACCCATATCGTCGTCTTCCTCAGACTCCGACTCCTCCTTTTTGGGTTCTTCTTTATTTTCGGCAGCAGCGCCAGCACCAGTAGCTGGAACAGAGTCAGCAGCAGCAGCAACAAACTTGCTAGGGTTCTTGATGAACTCCTTGATGCCAGCAGCTTCCTTGAAATCCACTTCGGTGGCCGCAGCAATAGCTAACAGATTATTGAAATCTTTGGCAACACTGTGTGGTGTCGAAGCAATAGTTTGGTAAACAATCTGTAATGATACGATACTGGCCGAAGTGGGAGCACCAGCTTAAAGAGAGAGGGAGAGTTCGGTGACGATTCAGCCCGGGGTTTTCGGTGAAGCAGGTGCTCTGCAACAAGTTTTTTTTTACAGATTTTCCATCCAACTAAGTATTTATTACAATCATCCCTGGACCTCAGTTTTCTCTATATGGCCGGTTTATACATATGTATGTATGTACATTCATTCATTCATTTATTATTCACTACATTCGCTTTTATGCTTTATGGGTTTAAGTTTTTTTTTGTTTTTTTGGAACATGTGTATTATTTGTTATAATAAACAAACAGAAATTTATAAATATTTTTTCAAATACATAGTTCTGATATGTCTTTGGTAATCCGGACTTCCTTATATTCCGGATAGGGGCCGGTTTTAATTGATCGGGATTAGCGGGCCTCTACTGTACTTAGATTACAATTTTCCCCAAGTAGATAACTCTGGTTGAGGTTTTTGACTTTTTCACTTTTTTGGAACATTTCGAAGGAAAAAACTTTTGTGAACAAATTTGAAAATAATTCTCCAGAGTTACATACATATTTCATAAATTATGTAAAGAAAGAGTGTCCAAAATTCGAAGAGGATTGGTGTAGTAGTTTCGATGTTATCAAGGGCGCCGACTTTGACAACTTGAGTTATGGAGAAAATAATTTACATAAAGTCTTGAATAATAAAAAACTCCTAACTTCGTCAATTTTGTTCCGATGAGATGAAATTTTAACGTAATATCATGCTTTCAATTATAATTGCAAAAATAAGAAAGAAATATAAACACATTATTATTACATTGTGCATTTATTAAAAATTTAGTACCTTAACCCCCACCTAAGGGAAAAAATCGGCCAAAGTAAAGATTCAAAATTCGAATATTTCCCTAGCATTGTTTCGCTATTCGAATACTAACAGCTAATCACATTTTGAATTGACTATAAAATAAAAGAATGGAATCATAAGAAGAAAGTATGTAGGTCTAACTCCACTTAATTCAATCAAACCTATAGGTATTTATGTTCAAAAACCATTTAGAATAGCATACCAACGCATTCAAATAGAAAGATCAAACCATAAGCGGTACTGGAAACCAAATCGAGGATAATGACAGAACGAACACTAAATAATAACGCATAAAAAGTGATTAAAGCACCACAACTGGTATATGAAACTTGAAACAACAATAAACGTTCACTAATGAATTCGAAAAATACGACACAGCAGTAAAGCAACATTAAAGAGCGAGTAAATCCGCAGTAAGCAAAGGCTATGCGAGCACAAGCTCAATGGTCAGCACAAACAAACATACATACATATATACATATATATGTATATGTTATCACTAAGCGGCACTAACAACAAATAATGTGAGTGAATATTCAGTGAACAGAGGAGAATGGCTCAAAATTGTGTAGACTGGGGTGGTTTCGAGTATCTAATACCCAAAATGCCATCCTCAGAAGAGAGGTTGAAGCCAGACGCAGTACTATCACTCGAGGCATACATACACCAATACGAACGCACAAATCCAAATATACATGCTATACAAGCATACACAATTCTACAAACCGAACTTAATATCTAGTTGAACTATGGCACTTGTGTGGCTCTTACCCCGAAAGCAATGAAATTGGAAGATGAAAGAACGCACAAACAACCAAATCCAATGTGAAATACTGAAGCAGTAGACTTAAAAGGCCATACGTACCCTCATGTGTGTACTCGCATGCATGCACACACACACGACTTTTTAATGATGTCAAAACCAATATCGACGATATAATGTTCCTTGTTGTTCGTATTCAACGCTGCAATAAAGCAACATAACCGAGAATCGGAATGAAGCAATAATCGGGAAGGCAATATACAGCAGCGTACACAGTTGTAGAAACAAAAAAAACTTTGAAATGCTGCCAAACGGTCGCATGTATGTATGTACATATGTGCGCTTGGCTGAGCGAAGCAGCAATTTCCATTGATCTGTGAGGCCTAACACGTTTCTATCGATATCAATTCGAGTTATAGGGACGATTGAACATGACATAACGGAGACAAAGCCAGCAAAAAACGATAAAAATTGTAACGGTTAAAGTGTACCTACTTGTAAGTATTTTAACGAAAAAGTAATACTGGACTATATTTATATATACATAAAAATTGTAACGGTTAAAGTGTACTTGTATATTAACGAAAAAGTAAAAAAAAGTAATATTAGACTACGTACATACATATGTACATGCATGAAAATGTAACCATATATGAATTAAAATTTTTGTAGCAAATTGAATAAATTTCCCTTAAAAAAATTGTAGTTTCTCTGAAAAAACGTGAATATTGAAGATATCAAAATGAAAGCTGCAAAGATTCGTATTATTTAATTTTCAATATTGCTTTTAAATTGTATGTAAAGGACTGCTTGCATGCTCCCTTAACCTTATCGTACTTCACAAGCAAGGTACACCTTCCGGTTTCCGCTGCTTGTGCACACTATATGCGTACATACATATGTACATACAAAAATACCTATTTGATTACGAATTTCATATGCAGACACACACACTCATAACCTATAAATACATATGTATGTATGTACATACATATGTGTGTATAAATTTCCTTATTGTATGTAAATGCAACCCTGTAGTTGGTTTCTTTAACGATTGGAAATGCGAAGTGATTTAATATACGGTTGCTTATAGCTCGCCATTCGAGAAACACGCGTGTGGCGAATGCACAAACACCCAACAAATATGCCGGCAATAGGCGTTATAGGCTACATGCAGTGAACCAAGTATGTACATAAAAGTACAGCGGTAAATGTTTTTGTGTGAATACATACATACATACATATATTGGCGTTTATATTTATAAGGTTTTCGTGCTTATTTACATTTTATGAAATATATTTACGTTCTTATGTACTTATGCATTTAGATTATGGAGGTACAAATTTCAGTGAATGCAAGTAATCTCAATAGTTCGTAAAATTTACACGTACAGCTATACATAAATACATGGTTGTATGCGCACACCCATATGCATCAACGTCGAATTGCCGAATACCCTACAACAGCATAAAGTTATCGACTCTTACACGCAAATTCGTAAGGTTTCATGCACATACAGCCCACACATACATATACATACATTTATACATAGTGAACCCAAAGTGTCGACTGTCGCCCTACCACAAAAAAAACTGACAGCAGCGACACACAATACTGACAGTATACACAACACACAGGCGAAACAGTGGCGGAGTGCTCAACATTTTCACTTGGGGTGCGGTAACATATTGGAGTACAATTCTTCATACCTTGCACCTATGTACTTTCTATATATATTTCTTAACCAAGAGTACATTTTTATGCATCTACTAGTGTTAAGGATTACTCTTATGTTGAATATAGTAACCGATTCGAAAAAATGGCGAGAAAAGGAAGTGAAGGTCGAATATCACCTGGAGAGTCGCGACGTGTTTCCGTGAGAGGTTCAAGCGGAAAATGCAGCGTTCGTTAGAGCAGAGGTTGGCGATTAAATTCTGTGTGAAACTCGGTAAATCTGCGACAGAGATGTTTGATACATATATAATCAAGCAGGCTTACCCACATGTTGCTTTAGCAAGAAGCCGGGAAGAAATCGCTGATGAATGAGCAAATCCAAAGTGAAAACGATGCTCATTTTCTTTTTTGACATCAAAGCATCGTCCACCATGCATTTTTTCCTCCTGGTCAACGCAAAGTTTTACGTGGAAGTCCTCAAGAGATCAAACGAAGGATCGATTGGGTCCGACAAGACATGGTAGCCGGTTGGAAGTTGCTCCACGACAACGCCCCTGTTCACACCACCTTACTTGTGAACACCACGGCAGGCATCCAAACGCTTCCGCAGCCACCCTACAAAACAGTTGTGACCGTCAAATCTCCTCAATTACAAATATTTTTCATACAAGGACTGAATTTGTTCGATCAATTTGTATGACAGCTATATGCTACAAAGGTCCAATATTTACAATTTATTCAGAGATTATATCATTCTCTCGTACAATACTTCATGCCGAATTTCATGAAGATATCTCGTGATATATAAAAGTTTTTCATACAAAAACTTAATTCTGATCCTTCAGTTTGCATGTCAGTTCTTTGTTATAGCGATCCAATATCAGCGGTTCCAACAAATGAACAACTTCTTAGGGTAAAAACAACGTATGTAAATTTTCAAATGGATCTTGAAAACTAAGAGACTAGTTCGTGTATTTACAGACAAACAGTCAGATCGACGCAGCTCGTTAGACTGGTAATTTACTTATGTTCATCTAAAGAAATATCAATCAACAAGAAATAAAGTATCTATGCATAAAATTTGATAATTTAAGAAAATTATCAACTCAAATATATGCATGTGTAGTAAATAATCCCCATAATAGAACGCCACTGCGCAACCTACAGCAGCACTTTAGCAGAATTGCTAGCGTTGGCCGACGGGTCGTTTGGCTAACAGTCGCACCGGCTGACGATTCAACGTCGCTCGTTAGTGAGTCGAATAGTGAAAAAAAAACAAAATACCGACTGAGGGTAACTTCTACAACAGCGAGACTTTCTGTGCTGGTTTTCTGTAGCTAGCGAGCTCGCTGGGAATGACTGAAACGTTGGCGCTGGTGGTATGACTACTTTAATGTGTACATACACACAGGCGGACCTACATATTTACTTGTATGGATACTGTATCTGTATACGGGTCGCTGCGCTGCTGTGGCTGCTACTTTCGATCTTTTTGTTGTCAGGTAAGTACATATTTGTATTTACATAGGCTGTAGATATGCATGGTCTTATATGTATGTATATGTTTTTATGCAATAAAGTGCCGAGAATACACGTTATTCATTTAGCAGCTTAAAGTTGTAAATTAATGTGTATCAGTATATATCAGCATGCACATGTGTGTGTGTATATTGTAGTTTACATTTTTTTTGCACTAAATTTTTAGTTTCATACGTTGGAAATTAAAGTAAATATGTATTCGTTTAACCAAGCTGTTGCTGGTTTCTCTATTGCTTGTTATCCAGCTTTCGCCGCTGCTGCTGTATTAACGTCAACGTCAACCGCGCACAAGACGACAACCACTAGAACGTGCTTACATACAAATGTATCGACAAACGATATGTATGTATGTATGTATATAAGTAAATATAATATCTACATTGGTGGCATGCGCTGCTCTCTCAAAGTAAGGAAATGCATATAAATTCGTAAGCCTTTATATATACATATGTACATACATACATATGTAGATATATACATACATACATACATAGTAAGTGGTATTGACGCATTTACATGATGAGTACATGCAAGTATATAGCAAATGTGAATATACAGCGGAGCCAAACGCATTCGGGTATGAGTACCTGAGTTTCGTACTTATTTATAGCTGAGAGAAACGGATTCATTATATACACACGCATAGATATGCACTCATTTATGTTTAAATGAAAAAGTGCAAGACCATTTCATACAGAAATTGTATTCACAAGTACCATGTAGTTCCTAAGGGCATACATAAGACTCATTTGCAACCAATACATACATACATACGCATATAACTAAGTATGTCTCAAGCACATAGAATATGTATTGGGGACATGTAAAGCAGAGCGTGTAAACAGTATTCAAAGTGCACATTGGTAAGTACACACACATATGTATATTTACATATAATGCATATAGCTGTTATAAAGCACGTACATAAGTATGTATTTAATACTGAAACAGAAGAAATAAAACTCAAAATGCAGTCAAGCGAGCTGTGAGCGGTCTTTCAAAAAATGTGTGCGTAAAGCGGTTCGCTAGGAACCGTACATATGTACAAGTTTGCATAAATGTATTTATGCATCATAGAATCAAGCGACAGAATGTTGGATATATTTCATAGCAACCTACGAAGTACATACATATGTAGGTGCACCATTAAACCTACGTATACATATATGTATGTATATATGTATGTATGTACACAGATGGACTCATTTACGGTAAGTCTTATATGCATATTTATGCACATCGTCGGCAGGGGACATATTTATTTTACTCATCACCTCATTTGCTTCTTATTGTGCGTTGTTTCAGTGAGTGAGTGAGCGAATGAGCTGAGACCAATATGCACTGGTTAATTTAACTCTTTCCCCTACGCCTTCAATTGCTAATGTTTTCTGTGGTTTAACCTTTTTTCGGAATTGTTATTTAATTGGGGGCATTTGAGCATATTTTAAAGTACATTAAAAGAGATAAGACGAATAAATTCCGATCACAGTAAAACGAGTGTAATAAAAATACAAATGTACATATGTATGTATATACAAACACACATAAATACATCATACATATGTATGTATATACATACATGTACATACCATGTCCCACGCAGTAATACCTTATCCGGTGAATCGTTTGGAGAGTGTCGAGTTGGGTGTGTGCAAGGTTTAGCGGATCAAACCTGCGCACTAATAATGATTTAGTAGTCCGGTCCTCTCCAAATAGAGTTTCAAAGCAAAATAATTTAGCTCTGCTGCTGTCTGCATTGTTTTTAGTCAAATTATATTGAATTTTTACTCATAATTCTTGTTAGCCCTTAAATTCAAGCATTTTAGACCCACTCATTTCGGACTCGGACTGTGTAGATAGCTTCTTTCGTTGCGCTAGAGCACGGCATCTATCCTAGTATCAAGATATATTTTTTCCTTATTCCTTTATTTTCATTGTATATATTGGTTAATGATTTGACTTTTAACCACAATTAGAATGCTCAACACAGATAAAGGGGCCTAGGTTTGCATATTTTTCATGCTGCGAAATTAATCAAAAATGACGAAAAAATCTCTTTTATGCGAACAGCAATATGCAGTTTACCTTCCAGAGTAAAAAACAATAACAGACAACTTTCAAAAGCCGTTATAGAAGCCAATTACCGAACAAATATGGTTGTGGTATGTATGGGGAGTAGGCATGTCTCTGGGTAAGCAGTTACAGTCGTAGGGCTATACCCAATTCCTACTCTTGCGTCCCCGCCGCGCACCGTGGAAATGTGAGCAACCTTTGTGTTAGATGTGGTAGTCAACCCGTGAGGAGTTTGGGGCCACGGCTACAATAATGGAAGCTTCGGCAGAGCTACTCCGACATATTCCTTTTAAGCGTTCGCTGAAATCTAATTGCAGCGTATTTTCATGATATATGGTAAATGTCTATAAAACTTTGTACTACTCGCCTAGCCAGGTTGTGCGCTGGTTTTGGGATCCGCCACGTAGAAACCACTCCCAGTGAAAAAGAAACAACTGCCTCGTACTCTCTCTCGACGAACGAAGACCAAACTCTATAAGTCCCTCATTATTCCCGTCCTGGTATGTGACGCGGAGGCATGGTCAATGAAATTATCTGATGAGTCGACGTTAGGAGTGTTCCAGAGAAAGATTTTGCAGAAGATTTGTAGTCCTTTCCGCATTGATACGGCGAATACCGGAGTCGATGGAACAATGAGTTGTACGAGATATACGATGATATTGATATACCTTGTGAGAAAAATGTACCCGAAATTGTAAATAAATGCAAAATATTTAATTATTAATCAATGTTTATTGTCGACGTCAAAGTAATACCAACCAGATGTAAATACACTTATGCCAACGATTTTTCCAGTTCTCGAAACACATTTTGGGTTGATCTTAAGCTCTTTCAGCGAATTTTGTTTTATAATTTCGATCTATTGAAAAAGAGTTTCATGGAGCGGCATCTGGTGAATATGGTGGTTGATCGATGCGTTGTTTTGGCTTTAAATTTGTGTTTTTGATGAAACTGAATCACATTAAGCCTTTTCCAACTTTCGAAACGATTTCAAACACAAAATTTGGTTAGAACTACAAAATTTGAGACAAATTCTTAGTTTGATTTTTTTACCCATTGTAAAAATCGCAACGCACACTGAGAAAATATTCTCTCTAGAATTCTCTCTAGAATATTTTCCTTAATTTTAAAGTTTATCCGAGTAAAAGTTTTGGAGATACAGCCTTGAGAACTTGTGCGCTCGAGGCTAGCTAGGCCAAGTACACCGTCTTTAAACGCGTTTTCTAGAAATAGTGTTTTAGAAGTCAGTTGGCAAGATTTCTCGAGAACTACTCAACCGATCTTTAAGGAATTTTTACAAAGATCTTTGAGATATAATTCTAACAAATTTTTTTGGCGATTACAACTATTTAAAAAAAGTTCGCGAAATTTTTTAAATGATTGCCAAAAACAATTTTATCGTCCAAGTTAAAGTTAAAGTTCTAACTAAAACATGAATTTTTGAATTTTAGATGATCATGTAAAGAGTTATCCTGTCAATGCGGGCGCATCTTTTTTCCGTGGGGACACCGGAAATGTTGTCGCGGTGGCCGAGTTTAAAATATTTTTTTCCTAAATTTTCAGAATCTCTTTTTTAATAAAGTAATTCTAATAAAATACTTCTTTTCTAGATGAAAAAAATTGTTGAAAAAAGTCTGTTTTTTATCAGAGGAAACCTTAAGAAGCTGCTGTAAGCAGACAGATCGCGCTCCTATTTGACATAGTAATTAAGGACAGTCCTACCAATTAAGCAAAATATTTTTTTTTTTAATATTATGTACCCGGAGAATTTAGTTGCAATTTTTGGGAGCGTTTTTGACCCAATTTAGTTCAGCGAATCAAGAGACGGAGGCAGCGATGGCTAGGTCATGCTGTTCGGATAGAAGAGAACACTCCAGCTTTGAAGCAATTAAGTACTCGCCAGTGGAAGCAAAGGAGGAGGAGGAGGAAGCAGAGGTAGGGGAAGATCTTCACTCCGTTGGAGAAATCAGATGAGAAGGATCTGGCTGCACTTTGTACCTCAATTTGGCGTCACATAGCGAAAAGAAGAAACGACTGGTGCCGCTAAGTGTTAATTGTAGTATTGTCACATCATTAGCGGCAAATTAGTGTCCCATGTAGTTAAAATAATGGGATTTTAAACTTATACAATTATAAAACAAAAGTTTTTGTTATTTTAGTTATAAAATAAATTTTTGCTGTTCAGGATTAAATCACGATTCGTGACACCCAACGCAAAAAAGTGTGATCTTTATTTTATACTCAACACGTCTTTTCTAAGTTCATTAATTCTACATCTGTGAAAATTTTGGGTTAACCCTAATTTTTCTATCAACAATGGAAAGCCTTTTTGGTTTAAACGAAATGTGCCCTTTTTCTTGTTTTGATTCAGTACAACATTAAGAAATAAACTTCAAAAGCACGATATTTGTTTTTTTTTTTTTTGGAAAAAAAATTATACTTAAAATCAAATTAATCAGGAAAGCAAAATTTCAAGGAAATATTCAACAATTCGTAAATTTCGGCACGGGGTCAAAAATGCCCTGCAGGAAAAGCATATACGAAATATGAAAAAGGGATAATTGCTATTTCTGGGATATCCAAAGGTTGTTTAATCGTGCTGAAGTCTACGGAAGGATTTTGCCTCGAAATCGATGATTTTCTCTGCAGGGTGGCGTTAATATATCGCACGCGCACTATGTGAGCATAATTTTGCCACGCATATGAATGCACAAACACAAACACATCACATCACCTTTAAATTGGCAAGCATTTGTTGTTGGAGACATATGCATTTTTGTACTGAAAGGGATGAAAATTGCATTTGTGCGTACATTTCCCTTTACTATTGATGTATATACTTATATATATATATACATATATACATTCTATATTATATTATTGTCGCTCGACTTATTCGTCATAACTGCGCACATGTGTGTGTACGTTCATATGTTTGTTTGCTTGCAACAGCGTCAGAACTATGAATAAAGGATCGCGCCAAATTAATGAATAAGCTGCTGATTAAGCCCATTCATATTGCTGCTTAGCCCGCAATACTGACATAAGACCTCATATACAAAGTACACACCTGCCCGGTTACAGATTAGATCATTTGTTATTTAATAAATGCAAAAATTAAATGCATGTAATTGGATTTCATATTTTAGGGGTAAATTATTTTTAGAGAACAGCAAAGTTTAGTGTGTCTTTATGCAATTTCAATCTCTTAATTTGTGTTAGCACAAGTCACAGTAGGGCTAGCGGCGAATGACTTTTACTTTTTGAGTATACTATTTGGGCAAGAGTCTGAACACATTGCATTAACTTTTGGTTTTTAATATACTCGAGAACATGTTTCCACGAAATTTTAGGAAGATAACTCACTCTCTGACCGACACACTTGGCATAAAGTCTTCTAGAATAACTAAGATCATTATATGTAGTATGTTTAACATTAAAGTGGCCTACAAGTAGTGTTACACCGATTTAATCCATTATTGCCATTATCTCAGCCGAGAGTGAGAGTGTACACGAAGACTGACGTATAGAACGACTTGGCGCATTTTACGTCGATATCTTAAATTGAAACATTACAAAATACAGCCATTTCTGGCTCAATAGGTTTGTAAACGAGAAAAATTGCTGCATTTGGGACGAAGAGCAAACTGAAGAGCTCTCATTTCATCCAGCAAACACAACTGTCTGGCGTGGTTTGTGGAACGGGGGAATCATCGGTCCATATTTCTGCCGGTAAGAACGTAACCGTCAATGGCGACCGTTATTTCGGCTTGATAATCGACTATTTTGTCCCCGAAACTGAAGCTCGTGATCTCGGCGACACTTGGTTTCAACAAGACGTCGCCATTTCTCACACATAGCATTAATTAATCGAGAGAATACTTCGGTAAGCAGATAATTTGATGTTTTGGACGGTAGATTGGCCACCAGCATCGTGTGATGTCACATCGTTACACTTTTTCCTGTGAGAATATGTAAAGTCTAAAATCTATGTGCACAATACGGCTTCGATTCAGGCCTTGAGGCTAAACATCAAGCGTGTCATTCGCCAGTTACTAGTGGAAATGCTCGAACGAGTCATCGAAAATTGGACTCAACGAATGGACCATCTGAGACATAGCCGCGGCCAACATTTGAAAGAGATAATCCTCAAAGAATAAATGCCAAAGCATGTTCTTTCGAATGATAATAAGCATTACCCATTAAATTTAAGGTTTCTGTGTTTTTTTCTTTAAAAAATGTAGGAAACTGCGAAAATGATCCTTTATTACGAAAATAAATATGTATATTTTTAAATTTTTATAATATAACTTACAGATTGAGCGCTATTTTCGGTAAGAAGTGAGTCATAGGCACTGTGGTCCACATCTCCGGTATCTGGGCACTGAACTGTATGGTATATGGTTCCATATCGACAATTTTTAGCCGTACACCTGGTACACCTTAGAGAATTATTTGTGAAAAGATTTATTTCGATAACGTTACTGGGAATATTTCCGTAAACTGAAAGATTCATATGGAATTTTAAATTCTCTTATTTTAGAGGCGTGGTTGTTACGATTTCGCATCTTTTCACAACGTAACATACGAGTGGTGATATAATATTATATAATGCACGAGATTTGGTGGAAATTGGTCGATAAGTTCCTTAGATAAAAGATTTTGCCCCAATTTGGACGGTGTCAGGGCCATAGTACATTTTATTATATATTTATTATATTTAGTGAGTTATCGTTTTTTATATATTTATTATATTTAGTGAGTTATCGTTTCTTTAGTTGTTATTCATATAACCGTTTTATAGGAAGTGAGTGTGGTTAACATCGGATTTCACTAATTTCCACATCATCAGCGGAAGGAGCAAAAGGATTCGCTTGATATAGATTTATGAGATATGTATATACATTAAACTTATTGGTTCTAATCTTATCTGGTTATTTAAAAATCACAGATGCCCTTCTCTACTACCTACAATTCGCTTCACCAGATTTGTTTATATTAATTTACGGCTTAGTTATGCATTTTAAAGTTTTTACATAAATTACATTTTGTTGGCATATCAGCGGTCCAATTCCGCCCACGCCAAGTGTATCAACTTTGATCAAGATATTTCAATATATACTCAAGTTATCGCTTGCATAGTAAGATGGACACACACTCGGATTATTATTCACCTCGTCATCCAGAGTATTTATATATACATATGTACATAACTCTTTATCAATCTCAATTATTTTTAGGTGATACAAACAACCGTTATGATTTGCTATTTTTATCTTGTTTATTGGTAAGCGCTGGGTGTTGTCCCTATCATTACTATATTACTTTAAAAGTACTAACTGTTTAGGAGGTTTCACTCTTCTTTTACTACCAGCTGGCACAATATCAAATATTTTTAGAACTGGAAAATGGTGTCCAATCGGTTGACAGCAAGACCCCTGACTTAGTTTAAGTTGTATGCTTCTGTATTATCTATTAGAAGGGATATGATGGTCTAGAGATAGCTTTATTTTTCAAGTCAGTCCAAGCAACATGTTTTGAGAGCAGTAATAACTTATTGACCTTAAAGACTACATTATTCAAGGTATTTTTTCTTATACTTCCCGATAGACGAAATTGTCTATAACTTCCAAATACAGTGGATATACTCTTATCTTTAGAGAAGCGTCATTTTTTATCCAAATTCTTAGTCAAAAATTTAACCTGAACGGCTTCATTTTACCGATTACATTAAATAAAATAATAGACGTTGTTCGAAATATGGTTTACCATCTGATCAAAGTTGACACGGACTGAGAAAAAAACACACATTTTTATGTGTTTTCATCTTTTTCGATCATAGTCGAGTCAACTATGGCGCTCTACTCGTTTCTTGACTTTGCTATGTAGCACAAATTGATGGTAACAAATGCAATCAGGTCCTTATCCACCAACAATGGAGTGGAGGTCTTCCTTTTTCTCTGCTTCCACCGGCGAGAACTGAATCGAATACTTTCAAAGCAGGAGTGTTCTCATCTATCTGAACAACACGACCTAGCCAGCGTAGTCGCTTTCTCTTGATTCGCTAAACTATGTAAATGTCGCCGATCAGCGTTCAATTGATCCCTATTCGCTGTTGTCAATGCGCAAAGGAGCATAAATTTTCTTCAAAACCTTTCTTTCGGGCACTTCTAAGGTCGACTCATATGGAGAAACTTGTAGAGTCTGATGTTTCTTCGTCGAAAGAGAACTTTACTTTTCAATTGCCTTCATCATACTCATAAATCCATGTCTCCCATCTGTAATACTGCAGTTTGAAGAGTGTGGGGTTCTCAGGTACGTTGGCAAGCATCTCTCTGTGGCCGGTCCTCCACGGTTCAAAGGGAAATTGGTTGATACCGCTCTAGATGACGTAGGTGGGACATCGAATGTTTCTTAGAGAAACGAGAATTCATCCTAGCGGGCACAATAGACCTAAGGTCGCGGTGCATTCCTCAATTATTTATCTAGCGGCATTCATTGACCTGGAAGGTGCAGAAGAGCCATTGCCCCAAGACGAGGTTTACGTCCCCAGATGGTCTATTGGCTCTATACAAGTGTCATCCGACTCATACTAACGTATGGTACAGGGGTATGGTGGACGGCATTATCAAAAAAGTGCCGTACTAAACCCCTAGAACATGCAACTGGTTTTCTTACTGGCGATTACGGTCCCAATCAAAACCACTTCAACAAAGGCTCTGGAGATTATCCTCGACATCCGACCAATATACATGATAGCGGCCAGCCGGCTCATGATTTTAGATCACTAGAAACAGGCTAGAGTCACTACAGGTTTGGTATCATACTCGACCTTGTTAATGAATTCGAGTTAAGCTGTCAATGACCGAGAAAAAAGACCTGATACCAAGCACATCGTTTTCATTCCTCAGTGGAGGAGATTGGGTCAATGGTTCTGTGATCGTCAGATCCACCGGCGAAATTTACATATTTATTGACGGATCAAGGGGAAAATGGGAACGGGCTAAACTAACTAACTAACTAAGTGAACCAATTGTGGGCGTAACAGAAGGTGCCAAATGGGCTTCTGCTCTAACCAGCAAGTCCATAAGCATTCTAGTTGACAGCCAAGCAGCAATTAAGGCCATCCGTTGCGCCAATACTAAGTCTCACTGCGTAAGGTTAAGAAAGCAGGCAATTAGTAGGATTGTAGTAGGTAAATATCATCTGAGTACCCAGTCAAGAGCAGCTAAAGACGCAATTCCCCAAAACGGCCACAGGTTATTTAGCTCCTTCAAGAGTTGTTTGAAGCGGTGGACTTTAGAGGAACACCGCAGGCATTGAAATATAAAGCAATACTGGGAATACCTCAAAGTTACTTTGGGTGTGTTAATGATGGACAGACCAAAAAGCTCCTAGTTCTAGCAAAAAGAAGCTTGGCAATATTGTAAGGGTCATCAGATGGTATATATATCCCACCTCCAGAAAATGTGAAAAGTGGATCCGGCGGAATGCCGGGCATGCGCGGAGAATGATGAAATGCTGGAGCATTATCTATGCAAATGCCCAGCCTACAGCCGGATGAGAAGGGACAACTTAAGCGATATTGGGCAGCTGGAGTGGAAAAGAATCAGGTTATTCACCAAATTCTCTGAGTTGTTGAATAAGGCTTTAAAGGTTACCACTCAGGAGCACAATCGGCCTAATGATGGCCTAAGTGCGGCCGCCGGGGTCCGGTCTTTCATACATACCCTTTTTAATCAACAAAAGCAACCATATACAAGGTGCGTTCCAAAGTAAGCAGGACTTTTTGAATCTAGCGCTCACTGATGGCGCCATCTATTTGTCGACTGATGCGTTACATCGATTGAAAGTGAAGTTATTGCGTTTTAAGTGTCAGTATGTTTGTGTTATCGTTGTGAAAATGAGCTTCGAACAAAGAGCCAGCCAACATTAAATTTTGTTTTAAATTTGGTAAAACTTTTACCGAAACGTTTCAATTGTGGAAACAAGTTTATGGCGATGCACGAGTGGTTTCAACGTTTTCAGAGTGTCGTGAGGGCATAAATGACGATCAACATGTGGGCCAATCAAAATCCGTGAACACCGGAAATTCCATCGAAACTGTGCGAAATCATCATTGAAATTCATGGAAATGGAATTGAACATCTCCAAAACATCGATGTATCGCATTTTGACCGAACATTTGGGCTTACGAAAGGTGTGTGCACGGTTTGTTCCGCACAAATTGACGGACGACCAAAAAATGCTCGGAATCCTTGACACTTGTGATTATTTGACCAAAAATCACATTTTAACCGTTAACCACTCTCCTTATTCACCTGATATGACAAAGTGCGACTTCTTCCTTTTCGGAAAAATGCATTTGCTCATGAAAGGAAAGCGTTATGTAGACGTAGAGGCCATTCAAAAGGCTTGCACCGGCATACTGGTGGCCATACCGGCCAACGAGCTAAAACACTCGTTCGACATGCTTTTGGACCGTGAAAAAAGCTGTATTGAAGCAGAAGGAGACTATTTTGAATAAAATAAATTGATTTTGCTGAAAAAACCATTTGTTATGTTTTTTTATGTCCTGTTTACTTTGAAACGTACCTTGTATAATGATAAATATCTACTATGCATACGTCAAAGTTCTACAAAGCCACAGTAATATCCGCTAACATTTATCAGTGACTTCAAATCGAGCTTTTATATTATGTTCAAAACGGCGAAAGTCCGCGAATTTCGCAATTTACTGTCACACAATTCTAATTACAAACCATTACTCTATATTGTCGCAAACGCTCCCCGTGCACTTACGTCTCCAGCCGCAGACGTCATCAGTCGACGCAACACAACTGGCTGCCACTTATCCACAATTTCCACGTTTTTCAATACATGTAAGTGCTCATTAGCATCGGCGTTCGCAGTCTTCGCTCCACCACCTACTACATATTCTCACATACATACTTATACATAATCGTAAGTATGTACACGCCATAATAGCATCGCATTGAGGCGGCAAACGAGTCGGTCTACCGAGCAGCGGCAGCCACTGCTGTTTATTTATTCAGTTTCGACGCGAGTCCGACCCCAGTTGTTGCTCACAGTGACAAGAAAACAAGAAACAGGATTCATGCGCGCATGATTTCACAATCGCGCCACCGCATAAAGTAGCTGGCTTTCCTCTGCTCGCCGCTCAACAGATTCTGCCTCCGCGTCTGATCCAACGTCATCGCGATATCGGCCGCAGCTTCAATTTTCAACATCACGCAGTTGATTTACAAATGTTTGTTTGTCATATACATATGTACATATGTACTATATAAAAACATACTTGATGGTCTACCCGTACTGGTACCGCCAGTGTTGCTTTTGCGCTGGCTGAGATGACTTCCGGTTGATGCGATCGCAGGTCCGTGTACCGAAAGTGTACCAACGCAGCGCGATATCGTGTCTTATACTCGTACGTAAATGTGTAACGAAGATTCGTTAGGCCAGTGAATGGCGGAGTGTTTGCGAATGGCTGTTGTCCCGAAATGATCTAATGATGCTCCCAGACTATAGCTTTTTTTTACCTTGATTATTCCCACATACGCAAGCATATGTGTGTACTTAGCTTAAAGTAGCTCAGGTTTCCTCTCACTCCTTGTTATTGTTATATTTGTTGTTGTTTTTACTCAATGTGCCTTTACGGCCTTGTTAATATTATTCGTTTCATCATTCCATCACGAAGCTTTAATACTTTTGGTGGCAACGTGCTTGTACCTTTAATGAATGAGAACCAAAGATGATATCTCGTAAATAATTGATTCGTGTATGCCCTCGTATATTTATTTGTATGTATGTTTTCGCATATTCGGTAACCCAACCGCAGGTCATCACATTTTAGAGCTCGGCCGGTTTCCTTAATCGTTCCGCTTTTAAACCTGCAGTCGCCATCTGATCGAATTTGACCCGGACTGACATTAAAACTACATTGTACGAAGTTTAATACAAATATTTATTATTGTTTTCAGCCTCTAGAGCCAATACAATAATGCCAACGTTTAATCCAATTTTCCATTTTTGGTTTTTTCGATTCCGGCTGATTTTTGGAACTCCATTCGCTAGATTGTTGAACCGTTTCGACATTTGATTCACAAAATCCACTGCTCGTAACCAGTAATCATTCGTTTGAAGAATGTAGGGTCCTCAACTATGTTGTCAAGAATCTCTCCTATCTACTCGATGCCGTTTTTTGCAAAAGAACGAGTCTTGCATTGATACTCCTCATATTCAAAATATGTATGAACCAAAAGGTATCGAGTCGATTCATAAAAGATGTTGAGGTACTCAAATTTTTCGATGTTATCATCGTTAACAGAGACAGATGGACGACTCGCATGAGGCAAGTTTTTAATTACTTCAGGATATCGTTGTTCAATTTATTATTTTTTTTGTACAAATCGCCAAACAAACTGGATAAAAAACACAATAATTGACATTTGGAAGTCAAACTGAACCTTACGTTCATGTAAAAGGTTGTGTTAATCTAGAAAAAAATGTACTGTATTGAGCGGGAAGTATCAATAGATCAGTCGGGGTCAAAATTGATCAGATATTATTTGCATAGTTCTTATGGACTCTCACAGAATCACCTTAATGCAAATGCGACATGTTCTTCGATACATATGAGAAGGGGGAATATCTGAGCATACACAAATAAAGGATAACATTCTAGGGCGACCTACGAGAAAAATGGGTTTAAACTACTCAACAAAGCTGAAGGAAAAATTTTGAAATGTGCTAAGAGGTCTGGCGGGTGTTTGAGGTGTACGGATTACGAATTTGAGTTCAAAACTTTTCCATCACATACAGCTATTTTTGTGATTTTAGTAAATGGTGGTAGTTTGACCCCTACACCCCTTGACTACAACACAAATATTCTACATATTAGGACATTTTTACTATCATTTTCGGCGTCTCTTCTTTACTGGCGTTGACACCACTTACGCCGTTATAACCGAAAGAACAATACAGAGGAGGATGGAGTCATGTGTAGATGTTCAAGAAAGTTCTCTGATTGCCATTCACTCGGGAGTGGCCAGAAACGATTCTTTTACATATGACTCAAGCAGCTCACGACTTCCAGTCTTAGACCTAGTATACTCTGGGTAGCCAAAGAACATCCGTTTGAAGGCGAGCTAAAGTGAGAAGGTGAACCATCCCTCCCCTGGGTTGTGCCCTGGGTTTGAGACCCGCCACATAAAAAACGCTCCCAATGAAAATGAAACTACAGCCTCGGAAGAGAAATCCTCCTTTTGATGACGACCATGGAAATCGCATTTTCAGTTTTAGCCACCCAAAATTAGCAAGAAACCGTCCTAACATCGTCGTTTTGCGACTATAAATTAGTGTTATTATTCTGAAATAAATAAGCTGCTTTGAGCTTTATGGTCATATTTTAGTAAATTTCACACTTGACTTCACGACATCTGTCGTTTGTCCTTTCCTTTATGCGACTGTCAAAGCAACTCCATACCAATTTGAAATAACTTTGATGAGACTTAGCAAGTAGATAAAACTAATTAATATTCATGCTACTTTCTTAAATGGACGCAAAGGACCATTGCTGCGCTCACACACCGAGCTCATCTATCCCTCATACAAGTATAATAAATATATATATGTACGTATATATATATTTTCTTTTTTAAAGCATATTTTTCTGATATTAAGCACTCCTTACTACTGAAAACGAAGTCGAATGAGCTCCATATCACAAACCCTTATTTCTACAAATTTGATTCGTAGTCTCTAATGGTCGGTTGTACCCGCAATTAGCCGCACCTTACTGGTTTGAGCATGATTGCCCAGCAACTTATGTATTTAATTTATTCTTATTTTGGGGAGATAAGAGGGAGCCACTCATCTGCTCACTCAACATGCGTAACGGCTCAAAAAATTTGTCTCACAGTAAGTGCTTGGCTTTATGGTGTGCTTCTCCCAAGGGATTATGAGAGATATTTATGGATGTACATATGTATCTATATACATGGTATAAGCACTTATGTGATGTGTGTATGTATGTTGGGGGGAGCACATTTACGAAAACGACAACATGTATTTCAAATGCTTGCTCCATAAATATGTATACATATGTACATACGTGTACATTAGTACGCTGGAGGGAGTATTTTGATAAATGCAGATGTATAACTACATATTTATATGTACATATATATAAGTTTATGCCCACGATTCAGCAGTGAGTAATATATTACGTAGCCTCTCCGCCCGATAGCGTCACTTTCGCCATAGAAATTTACGATCGAGTGGTACAGTTTCATAGACGACTACTCCCAAAATTTCTGCTCGACTTTAATGAGCCACTCATAGCTTCCCGGAAAGAGGGTACCACGCAGATAACTTGACAAAAGATTACGATCTCATATTGGCATAGATGAAGCAATCGGTGCGATGTTGCCACGTTGGCTCACTTCGGATGACAAGTGCAACCGATACCATTTCAGTGTTTTACACTGTTTCAGAGCCATCCAAAGAAGCTTCTTTATCTTTTCAAGACTGAACGACGAACCATGGATCTCCTGGTATACAACAAAGACCAATGAACAGTTGAAACAGTGGGATTCATCTGCTGTAGGTTCGAAGGATTCAAAAGGTGTGATCTACATCCACTACCTGCGAATTGACGCATGGAGCCAGGAAAATGCATCGGGTCCTCCTCCGTCGCTATAATCAAATCTATCGATGAAATAAATAGCAACATGTCCAAAATTATTGGACCACCCGAGTAGTATAAAAATGAAATTATTGAACATAACAACATTTCATTAGTGGAACACGATTAAAGAACACATCTTGAGACCCAGCAATCATTATCGGATAATCATCGACCGAATAGACCAGGTCCAGCAGGCAGTGAAGAAAATATAACAGTCGAAGCTGAGAGTGTACACGACCGAATAGACCATTCGCAGGTCCATGGCAGGCACGTCGAAATTTTAAATTGAAAGGCGTACAAAATACAACTTGTGCAAGAACTGAAGTCGCTTGACCATCCCAAGCGACATCGCTTTGCTCGTGGAATGTTGAAAAGTTTCAAGAAGATCCGATGTTTTCGAGTCAAATTTTGTTTAAAATATAACATCGGTTCATATTTATCAAAAATGATACCAATGAGAACGTAGCCGTCAATAGCGACCTTTATCACGCCATGATAACCGACTACTTGGTGCATAAAATTAAAGTGCGTAATCTCGGCGACATTTGGTTTCAACAAGGCGGCGCAACTTCCCACACATTGCATCAATCAATGGATTTATTTGGATAACACTTCGGTAAACAGATAATTTCACGTTTGGGGCCGGTTGATTGGCCACCAAGATCGTATGATATCACATCGTTAGACTTTTTCCTGTGGGTATATGTAAAATCTGAAGTCTATGCGAACAATCCCGCTTTAATTCACGCCATAGAGCAAAACATCATGCATGTCATTCGCTAGTTACCAGTCGAAATGCTTGAACGAGTCATCGAAAATTGGATTCAACGGATGGATCATCTGAGACGTAGCCGCGAAAAATAAATGCCAAAGAATGTTCTTTCGAATGATAATAAACAATTCCTAATCAATTTGAAGTTTTTGTGTTTTTTCTTTAAAAAAACTAGGGCACCTTGAAATAGATCACCCTTATATCGGCTTCGTAAGAAAGGTTTACGTCACTGCTTTTTTTGTAAATTACATACAAATATGCATGTTCTGTTACTAAGTAGCTTTTCTACATACTAATCATAACCATCTCCCAGTTTTTTATACGTTTGAATGACAGAAAGTTCGAATCGATTACAAAACATAACCATTCGTATTTCAGCTCTCGGAGAGCGCTGTTGTTGTTGTTGTATACAGCTTAATTGGCGTAGAAACCGCTTAAGCGATTATAAGTTTTAAAACAGCGCAAGTCGCTTCTTTGGAAAATGCCAATTGGATATTCCAAGCGAAGCCAGGTCCTTCTCCAAGTTTCCTCTGTAAAAAGTACTGCGTCGAATATTTTTCGAGTTTTTCCATCCGGACAACATGACCTAGCCAGCGTAGCCGCTGTCTTTTAATTCGCTGAACTATGTCGATGTCGTCGTATATCTCGTACAGCTCATCGTTCCATCGAATGCGGTATTCGCCGTGGCTAACGCGCAAAGGACCATAAATCTTTCGCAGAACTTTTCTCTCGAAAACTCGCAACGTCGACTCATCCGTTGTTTACATCGTCCAAGACTCTGCACCATACAGCAGGACGGGAATTATGAGTGACGTATAGAGTTTGGTTTTTGTTTGTCGAGAGAGGACTTTGCTTCTCAATTAGTTTCCTCGTTGGAGAATTGTTGGTGGTGTTTAATTCCAAGATAGACGAAAGATTACGACGTCTATGACTGTCAACAGTGACGTGAGTGCCAAGTCGCGAGTGCGACGACTGTTTGTTTGATGACAGGAGATATTTCGTCTTGCCCTCGTTCACTACCAGACCCATTTTCTGTGCTTCCTTGTCCAGCCTGGAGAAAGCAGAACTAACGGCGCGGGTGTTGAGGCCGATGATAATCGGCATACGCCAACAGCTGTACACATAGAAGATGGTTTTTGGCTCGAACTATTTTCTCCAAAAATTTTGAAAAAGTCGCAATAGGGAAGATCTGAAACCTCGTTTTTCGAATCATTTGGTTTAGCAATTGTTACTCAACGTCAGTTTACACAGCCGTATTAGTTTTTCTAGCTCAAATAGCCGAAAGCAGCTTTGAAAACGGTTTGTTGTGGTTTGGAGCCGGTAGAATCATCGGTTCATATTTATTCAAAAATGATACCGATGAGAACGTAGCCGCAAATAGCGACCTTTATCGCGCCATGATAACCGATTACTTGATGCATAAAATTAAAGTGCGTAAACTCGGCGACATTTGGTTTCAACAAGGCGGCGCAACTTCCCACACATCGATGAGTAGATAACTTCACATTTCGGTCCGATCGATTAGCCACCAAGATCGTATGATATCACATCGTTAGACTTTTTCCTGTGGGGATATGTAAAGTCTAAACTCTATGCAGCAGTCCCGCTTCGATTCAGGCCATGGAGCAAAACATCACGCATGTCATTCGCTAGTTACCAGTCGAAATGCTTGAACGAGTCATCGAAAATTGGATTCAACGGATGGATCATCTGAGACGTAGCCGCGGCCAAGATTTGAAAGAGATAATCTTCGAAAAATAAATGCCAAAGAATGTTCTTTCGAATGATAATAAACAATTCCTAATCAATTTGAAGTTTTTGTGTTTTTTCTTTAAAAAAACTAGGGCACCTTGAAATAGATCACCCTTATATCGGCTTCGTAAGAAAGGTTTACGTCACTGCTTTTTTTGTAAATTACATACAAATATGCATGTTCTGTTACTGAGTAGCCTTTCTATATACTAATCGTAACCATCTCCCAGTTTATTATACGTTTGAATGACAGAAAGTTCGAATCGATTACAAAACATAACCATTCGTATTTCAGCTCTCGGAGAGCGCTGTTGTTGTTGTTGTAGCGGCAGAAAACATTACTGAAGCAAAATTAATAGTCCCTGCCCGAATAAAAACCGTGTGCTTTCCGCAGAGCCGATTGTGTGGGTACGGCCAAGAGCGCTCCTTCATCAACTATGGTAAGAGATTTTTTCTTGGATCACCAGTGCAGTTATTGAAGTAAAATTCGTGAGAGCGAGCAGGTTCCCAGTATTTTGATGAGACATTTACGAAAATTCTATCATAGGATAGGACCAATTGCAAATTAAATTTTTCCGAACAGAAGAGAAAGTACGTCTTGTGGCAAGTATTTACATTCATTTGTCGAGAAACGGTGAAGATTTTATGCGAATATTTATTGTTTTCGGTAAATGGAATTAAAAAGCAGTTTTTTATTTTCATATATAATTCAATTATTTTATTGAAATCACTTAATGATTCGTAATTTTACGAAAATATTTATTCTTTTTACATTTAAATTTTCTGAAAAATTTAGTTTTCAACAGACATATATACATACATAGCCTTACATATGTATTTCTATTTCATTCTAATTCTAAAAATGGGATTTATTTATTTTTATTTTTATATAAAATACAATTCACTGTGTTTCATAAAATTCAGTCAGGGACGGGGAGCAGATATATTTATAGATTATTTAAGGGTGGGTAAAGCTACACACAAACATACGCATAATTATTTTATTTATGTACATTTCCCTCCTTAGGCCTACACTGTTCACACATACACGCAGATTGTGGGCAAGTATGTGAGTGTGTACATTTTGACGCAATATTCGTGAACGAATACTCGTTTACGCTAGTGTTAGTTTTATTTTAGCATTTAATAATAATAAATAAGCAAATATAGGTAAAGTGGATAACAAAAACAAGAACCAGTTTAAACAGAAACAGTTTTCAACTTACTGCTTAATTAAAGTATTACTAAACTATAATTAAACCAAGATATATGTGAGCGAGTATGTATGTATATACCATACATACATACATATGTATGTATATACACGCGATTACATGTACTCGCACAGCTAAATTTATTCATTTGAAATGTTTTCTTTTATTGATTAGGCAAACCGCCAAACGCACACACCCGCCGCACAGCGGGAATTGAATTCCATAAGCGCTGTTTGGAAGAGTTCATTCATCTCCAAGTGCATCTCCACCGCCTTCCGCACATTCATTTTCATTTGGCCTTCGTCACGTTTGCGCCACCGTTGCTGCTGTTGTTGCCGTTGCTGTTGCTGTTGCTATTGACAACGGTAGTCGTGGTGTTGGTGTTGCCCGCGTTTGACTTGGTGGTTGCGCTGCCGCTGGTTGACGCAACGGGTGACGCTTTCGGACCTGGGACAGCCAGTGCTTTGCCGCCGCCCACGCTACCAGCACTATTGTCTAACGGCTTATCGCCTGGGCCGCTTTTAAACTTTTGCATGAACTCATTCAATGCCTCGGCGCGCTGCATGCGCGTGAACTGCTCCAGCATGAAGGCCTGCTGATAGCTGTAGTGGTGACTCAATTGTTGCGCGTTCGCGTATGGGTAGAACATGCCGCCGGGTTGTGCGGCGGCCGCAGCCGCTTGTACCTGTGCGCGCAGCAGATTATCCTTGAAGAGCTTGCTGAAGTCGGCAGCGGAGACGTTTCCCAAGTGCGACGGCATGCCGGGGAGGCTGGCGGCCATGGCGGCAACTTGGAGCGCAGTGGGCGGCATGTTGGGCATGGTAGGTAGGCTGGGCAATGATGGCATGGCTGGGGGTATGCCGGGGTGTGGTGAATGCACGAGCTTGTTGGCGTTAGTGTTGGCGTTCGGCGATGACATTGGTGCTGGCGTGATATCAGACTTGGCGTTCGTTGACAACTTAGATGACGACTGATGTGCAGGTGCGGGTGATTTGTTGGACTGTGGTATGTTGGGTTTTGCGGCGCTCAATGCGTTCGGAGATTGTCCGTTTTTGGGCTGCTGATGTGCCACTTGCGGTTGTGGCTGTTGTGCACCTGGCGATTTTTTAGGCGGCGATACTTTCTTAGCGGCATGAACTTTCACGGCAACACCGCTTGGTGCCGAATAAGTGCCTATAATGCTGCCGGTCGTTACCTTCGGCGGTACAATTTCCGGTATGGAGGACGCGGGATTTTGTCGCGGCAAAATTGGGCGGAACTTCTTGCTAGCATCGACAGCGGTGGCGCTGTTTGGCGACTTGTGTGTGTTCTTGCCGTTTGGTGACGCGTTATTTTTCTCTGGGCTTTGCAGGGGCGATTTCTTATCAGCGCCCGATTTTTGTTGCTCTGCTTGTGGGGATTTCAGTGGCTCCATCACCTTCATATTGGACTTTTGTTGGTTGTTGTCATTCGCGTGTTTTTGGTTCATCTGACTCGGTGAAGAATTCGATTGTGGTGACTTTGCTGTGGTGTTCGGGGTGGTAGCTTGTGTTTTATTCGCGCTACTCGATGCGTTGTTGTATGATGATTTTGATGGATTGCTCTGCGATTTTTGTGTAATTTGCGACAAAGTTGTGGTGCCATAACTGGTGGATTTTCCCTCGGTGTTGTCACGTTTCACAGGGGAGCTTGTGGTGTTTCCGTTCGTCGATGGTGGCATAAGCAGCTTTAACGACGAGGCGTGTGGAGTTGCTGGTAACTTTTGCGCCGGTGGTGAGGCGCGTTTGCTCTGTTCCAAAGCGTCGCTTGACTGTTCAGGCAGTTTAAGGATCTCAATGTAGTTATTCACAGGACTCTTATGTTTTGGATGCGAGGCATTATTGGTCTGTGACTCGCTGTCTTCCCGTGTGATGGTAATCGAGAGCGATGAGGGAATGTTTATGTTGCAAGAAGTGAGTAATGATTTCACTTTCAATTGCTTCTCTGGCGGATCTTCTGGACTGGGACTGCGCGCGAAGGGATAAACACGTTTGGGTGCCTGCTGGTGACCACCACCAATATCCATTGGTTTATAATTAGTGTTGTGAGAGGGCGAGCTATTACCGTTTGTGGTACCAGTGTTGGTATTATCTTTCATAGTGGGTGGCGCGGGGAAAAGTCCGGCCATTTGGTTGTTCGCACCCCCTAATATACTTTGCAAGAAACTACCGCTACCGCCAGATGGACGTGGGGTATATTTGTAAGTTGGAACTGTGGGTATATTATAGTTCGGCATATACTGCGGAGAGCTAGGCGAGTATATTGGCGAGCTTGGCGTATACATAGGGGTACGACAACCGGGCGGAGCCTCATTGCCTTTTGATTTTGAGG
This sequence comes from Bactrocera neohumeralis, assembly GCF_024586455.1. NCBI lineage: Eukaryota > Metazoa > Arthropoda > Insecta > Diptera > Tephritidae > Bactrocera > Bactrocera neohumeralis. The sequence goes on along the minus strand of NC_065921.1, from coordinate 5,867,443 downwards.
CATTAAAAAGTGCCAGATTAAGATAATTATTCGAATTACTGGTTTTACCATTCTTAGCACCCAATTTATTGGCACTGCCCGCAATGCCATGACGCTGCTGATTCACACTTTGAGACTGTGGTTTGGTTGTTGGCGCAGGTGGTGGTCCCATCAGACTATTATCGGCGGTGATAGTTGTGCCACTTGTGGTGCTCTTTGGGCCGTAGACTTTCCCGGATGACTTCGTATTGCTGGCGATTGATTTGATTTCAGTACCTGCGTCCTTCAGCAGCTTATTGACGTCACTGGGAATGTTAGCGAAGGGATTCGGACGCGTCGATTTCGGCAGAATAGGTTGGTAACGCTTCGCAATCGGTGTGCGATTTCCTGGCGCAGCCATCTCAATACGGGGCATGGACTGAGGTAGAGGTATGGAATTCATTTTATGCGCGGCCGAAGCACTCAGTTTACCAGAAACTTTTTTCGGCGGCAGACCAATTGGTGGACGCATCATTGCTTGGCTGCTAGTTGTTGAAGTTACTTGGTTAGTTTTGGAATTGGGCGTTGTTGTTGTTATAGTGTAACTTGTGGTAGACGGTGTGCTGTTGTTGATTCTCGCTGGCGGAGGCATGAGAGGTTTTTCATTCGCTGGAGTAGTCGGCTTAGCCACAGGAGATGAATTTGGTTTTGCTGTGTTTGCAATCGGACTTGGCGGCAATTTAATTTTGAAATCTTCAGCCGGTAATGGCGGCGATAATTTTGGCTTCTTGGCCACATTCTTAACAGGTTCCTTAATTTTGCGCTTAGACGGTATGGCGGATCCTTTGAAAACGGTGCTGATTGTCGTCTTTAGCGAATCGCGCGCGCCACTTGTTGGTGACTTAACAACCACCTTATGGGTAAACACTGAAGAGCTAATGCTTTTTGGTGACTTTGGTGATTTCGGCGATTTCTCATTTGTTTCGTTTTTGACAGCTTTTATCGGTGTCAGCGAAAATGACTTGAGGAACTGTGACTTTTGTTCCTCCTCAATGGTTAAGGCAGATACAGGCGACTTTTCAGTTGATCTCGGTGGAGTTTTCGCTAATGGACTTATTTTCGTCTGTGGACTAATTTGTTCGGCTTTTATAGTTAGTGGTGGCACCGTAAGCGGACTAGGTGTCTTGCTTTTGCGTTCACTGTGCGGTGAGTTTTTGGGACTGGAGTCTTTATCTCGTTTATTTTTCTGCTTCCACTCCTTTTCAGGACGTACCGGCTTAGTTATTTCACGACGTTGTGGATCGGACATATTTATAATTGTCACACTATTATGCTTCGATAAATCAATCTTTAACTTGATATTTTCGACTTTACGTTCATCACGTGGCTGTTCGGCGGCTTGCTTTAAAGCTTCCTTAGCTTCGCGTTTCTCTTTGGACGATTTCGGTGAGTTATGTGAGTTATGCGCATTTAGTGCTTTCTCGGCTTTACGCTCAGCCGAAGAGTTGGAGTGTGAGCGTTTGCCTTCTGTACTTGAGCTGACGGCGGCAGCTTTTGTAACCTTGGCTGGCTTCGCCGGTTTAACGATTGCTTCCACAATTGGTTTAGCCTTCAATTCTTCAGCCTCTTCAACTTCCTCTTCTTTAATATGTTCTGGCGTCATAATTAGTTGGTCGTTAGTTTTTAAGGCCGACGCAACTGGTTTTGGAATTATTGTCATGGCATCTGGTATGGGCGAAATGGTTGTTTGTGGAGTTTCGTTAGCGGGAATTTTCGGTGATTTGACTGCAATTGCTGCATCTACAACCTCATCCTTAATTTCTACCGGTTCTGGTGCTGCTGCTGCAGGCATTATGGCTGCTGGTTTACGTGCCTTTACAATTGGACGCAAAGAACGTTTTACACGGAAATAGAAACGCATTGGCGCATCACGTTTCCAAGTGTAAATGTAAGCCACATCCATGAGCGTGTAGTGATCGAGCAGCACTATCGTCTTCACCTTGTACATTATGTCAATGTTGAAGCGCTGCGTATCGATATCGAATTTCCCGTATACGAACTTCTTCAAGTGTCCAACAGTGCACATGGCGGGACACTGCAGGTAACGTGGCTTCAACAATTCGCCGTAATCGCTGTTCTGACGCACCAGTTCACTATAAGAGAGCGAAAGAAAAGATGGAAAGGTCCAGAGTTGTAGCATTGTGCGTTGATAAATTGAGTTGTGGAAAGTAATTTAAATGACTGACTTAAATGTGCAAATGAAGTGCCATTGGACTTCGTATATATTTATATATAAGTCTAAAGTTTGTATTTATATACAATATATAAGTATGTATGTATGTATGTTCTACTGTTTTACAATAATTTTAATTAAATGGTTACTTACTCTGTGTCTGCGAACTCCAACGATAAGGACATGCAGTCCGAGGGACTGAAGATGAGGTGTTCGGTGTCTTCGCCACGTTGCTCCGGTGTAGCGATAGCGGCTTCGGCCGGCCGATCCTTGTAAAAGGCGCGTTTTCGCATCAATTCTCGTTCATAAAGCCCGGGTACAAGTTTGTAGACGATGGCTTGCAACGTCGTGTCGGGCCTGAAAATAAAAAGGGATAATGTGGTGAATAACTTTGAAATATAAATACATAGGTACGTATAAATATAATTTAAAAATATATGCATATAAATACATATATATACATACATGTATGTATAAATCAACGTGGCTCTCAGTTTTTGAAAAATCGATGTGAAATTTTGCAAATGTTATTTTATCCCAAAAAAGGTGCTCATTTGTCGGAATCACCGATATTGAGTCAATACAACACATACCTGCCATTTATGGGGTTACAAGGGTTTACTATTTTCAAAAATCGAATTTCTTTATTGTCTTATTAAGTTCTACAACACTTCTAGAATATTGAACTAAATCAAGTTGATCCGAGGTTTAGTTTTGAAGTTACAGACTAGAGAACTTGCGCGCTCGATGCTAGCTAGGCTATGTGCGCCGTCTTTAAACGCCTCTTCTCGAAACTGTGTTTTTGAAGTCGGTTGGCAAGATTTCTCGAGAACTGCTCAACCGATCTTTATGGAATTTTACACAGGTCTTTGAGATACAATTCTTAAAGACTTGGACAATTTGAAAAAAATTTTAATTTTTAACTGAAATTTTAATTTTTTTGTAAAAATGTCAAAAATCTAATTTTCGGGTTGCGTCGCAATGGCCCAGTTTAAAACATTTTTTTCCAAAAATTTCAGAATTTCTTTGTTAGTAGTGTACTACTCGTATTTTCGTAACAATAAAAAATTCTAATAAAATATTTCATCTTTTATATGAGAAGCAATTGTTGAAAAAATGCTGTTTTTTACCCGAGGAAACCCATGTAACCCCTTAAACTGATAGCTCAAAATTTAGTCCTTGTAAGGAAAATTTTTTTCTTTGACAAAATATATTCAGGAAATTTAGCATGGGTTATTGTCCAAGGAAAACTATAACCTCCGAAAAAAATGTTCAGATCGGTCCAGTGATACTACAATATGCTTAGCGTTCACAATAAAATTTTTGTATGGACACTTTTTCTATTTGTGAGCCGTATTCTAGCTGCGGTGCACCCGAGTTTCACGTTTTTACCCCTTTTTCATCATGTTTACGTAATACCAACGGATTAAACTCTTTTATTATTGCATATAAATTGATTAATTTGTCTCAAACAGATACATATGTGTACTAAAGTCGTAATCTGCTTAAAGGTCGTATAATTCTCGAAAGTCAATGCCCTGGATATCCTAACCACCCATCAAGTTGGAAAAAATCGCATTTAATAGCTTCGATTTGGCCCCTTTCAAAGCGCACTGCCTGCAACGGTTGGGTTTAAGGTGCTTTGTGACCAGGGTGATAATACACATATGGGCGAACATAAATGCATACATACATATGCACATGTGTATTCAAATGTAATGTGGTGTGAAAAAGTTTTCATCTTCCACAAGGCGAACGAACCTACCAAACCAACGGCAATGCTGCTACATGCATGCGCCAACATACATACATACATATCTACATATGTGGATATGTATACAAATGAGTACATTTGTATGCGTGTATGACTGTGTTTCGCCCTTCCTAATCACAAATATTTCAGCAATGTTTCATTTGAGTACCGAAGCATTTGGCTAATGCAAAGCGCAAACAAATAAATGCTGTGCACACAAATGCACATACATATTTACACTACATACATACACATTGTATGTATATGTACATAGTATGTACAAATAGACACTAAAAGATACCAAAGACTTTTGCTGACGACAACATCATCAATGGTGAGGCAAATTCAACGACAACAACAACAACAGCACATAACACTAATGGTGTCGTAGCTGATGGAAATGTTGATGCTGATGGCAGGAGCGACGTGGCGGGTGACTTTATCAGTTTGAAAATGTGCAAAGGAGCATGACGACTATGGGAGAGCGGTGCTGCTGCTGTTTGTGCCTGTTGCCCACCGTCGCTGCGGGAATCTCGGCAACAATGACGACAGAACACAACACTGCATTTCGGATTCCGCGCACATTCAGTATAGCAGCACAGCAACAGCAACAATAACAACTACGACGTCACAATGATAACGAAAGCAGTGGTAAAGAGAAAAAAATTGAAATTCAATGAAATAAAATCAAGAAATGTAAATAAAACAATAAACAATGCCTGCACTCCGACCCGCAACACCCGAACCCAAATGAGCGAGCGATAACCAAAGCAGCGACGCTGAGCGTATTAAAAAACGCGAGAGCACAATTTTGTCCCAAACATACGAACACTTCAGCATTTTTTCTCATACGATTTTTTTTTGTTCACATTTGTGTACCTTTTTCGACTCGTACGTTTTGTGTGCTCCTTCGTCACTTTATCATACCATTCCTCTCGTTTATCGTGCATTTGAATGCCTACTTTTCTTTGTTTTGCTACACATTTATGCTGCTTTTTTGCTTCGCATTTCGGTTTGTTGTTTGCCTGAGAACGAAATGGGATTCCTCAAAATGCGCGCCAGAGAATGGGATGTTTGGCATCGAACGGCACGATCTGGAATCGGCACATTACTAAGCATGCAGCTCACTTCACTGGTTTATGTAAAACGCTCACAGCTGTGCTCGCAACGCAAAAGCCACAATGTGTCAGCCCCAACCACATACTACAAACACACACACACCCATTTACATGTGTGGAAATGCATGCCGTCGGCAAATCGAAGCGAAACCCCGCCCGCCAGTGTATGCCATTGTAAGTGTTTACGGCGCTGCATGCGGTACCAATGCAGCGCCCAAATAACGCGAGATGTGCCAAAAGCGGGTTAGAGCTGACAACAAAGACTCAATGTCGAGATGCTTCAAAATAGTAAGGGCATGTGCACGTAAGAAAGCAGAAAAAATAACACAAGGTAAGACTTAAATTCACTTAATTGGCATTTTGATTATGTTTCCGGAGAGCGAGTTTCATTTTCCCCCTCCAGCGAACCGTTGCCTTTGCGCAGATTGCATATGCCATTTTTTGTCACTGCTATTTCGTTGTATGTACATATTGTGCATACAGACATTCTTATACCAAAATGTATTTTTTACCTTTGGCAGCGAATTCTGACTGCAGATTCGCCCCTTTTTATGGCACTCGGAAGCCGTGCTTTAACACATACGGACACACATGCATGCATACGGCTATCGGCCACAATCACACATGCCACATTACATGGCCCTAGATGCCCCGTTAATCAGATCATATCGACAATGCACGAGCTTGTCCCGCAACTGCCGTCGTCGAAGGGATGTAATGCAATGCGTTGAAGTGATTTCTGCGCTCAAAGGAGGGTGACTTTGCGCAAGTAGATTCCATATAAAATAATTTCTGCGAAGATGAATGAGGTGTGCGTTTTATCTACTACCGGACAGCGAAGACGCTGATCACGAAGGAAAAAGTAACGAGAAAAATACTTTGAAATGAAGTAATTGGCAAGATTAATAAGAATAGCCGTGGATTGTATTCCTTTTGATGTATGGGAACATCTGTACATCTGCACATCTGTATGTATGTATGTGTTTGGGAAGGATTTCCTATAAATGATTAGGGTGTACTCCTTGCAGTTAACTCCACGTACAGATCTGAGACTTTTTGCCTCGCTGTCTCATACAAAAACGTGAACTTTATTGTTAAAAAGCATTGGACCGATTGAAGCACAGTAGACTAGGTTCTATATAATAAAGAATTTGTCACATGTCGGTTCATGAAAAAGATTTTTGAGGTCTCCTCTGCTAACCTAACTACTTTTAGTTAAAAACAAGAAAAAACGTTAACTTGGGCTGCACCGAAGCTAATATACCCTTCACAGGTGCATTTCTTTTAGTAACTATGTGTTCAGTTTGTGTGGAAGCTATATGCTATAGTAATCCGATCTGAACAATTTTTTCGGAGATTACATTGTTGCCTTAGAAAATAATCTATACCAAATTTGGTGAAGATAGTACATTGTCAAATGTGAAAGTTTTCCATACAAGAACTTGATTCCGATCGTTCAGTTTGTATGGTAGCTATTTGCTATAGTTTACCGATCTGAACAGTTTCTTCGGTGAATACATTGTTGCCTTAGATAATAATTTTTACCAAATTTGGTGAAGATACATTGTCAAATGTGAAAGTTTTCCATACAAGAACTTGATTCCGATCGTTCAGTTTATATGGCAGCTATATGTTATAGTGATCCGATATCGGCCGTTCCGACAAATAAGCAGCTTCTTGAAGAGAAAATGACGTTTGCAAAATTTCGATGCGATATCTTAAAAACTGAGGGACTAGTTCCTATATATACAGACGGACGGACGGACAGACGGACAGACAGACAGACGGACATGGTTCAATCGACTCAGCTCAACATACTGATCATTTATATATACACTTTATAGGGTCTCCGACGCTTCTTTCTGGGTGTTACAAACATCGTGACAAACTTAATGTACCCTGTTCAGGGTATAAAAAACTAAATAGACGACAATCATACAGAGTTTGTCCGAAAAGTAATAGAACTGAGTCGATTTAAAAAAATTCAATGAACCAATCGTTACAATTCTTTAAAAACTTTCAAAATAGACTACTTCTGCGTAGATGCAGTTAGCATTAAAGCATTCTCCGAAATAGTCTTGAGAACGGAGGCGCATGCTGCTTGGATCTCCTCTGTCGTCTCAAAATGCTTGCGTTTCATCGGCCTTTTCACGCAAGGAAACAAAGAGTCCGGCAGGTCACATCTGGGCTGGCTGTAGGGCCAAAAATTGGGGGTCACTTTCACACATGTTCAAATTTTTTTGGCACACTTCCACTCGCCGCAATTTCTGGTCGTCAGTGAGCACTTTTGGGACCTTCTCGCGCACACTTTGCACATATTCAAGTTCTCCGTCACAATGTTATGAACAACAGATTTTGATAAATTTAACATCTAGGCAATTGAACGAATGCTTAGTCGACGGTCTGAGTTCAAAACTTTGCGCACACGAGTCACATTGAAGGAGTTGTCGAAGTCGCAGGTCTCCCAGCCAGCCTAGTGCCACCGAAACACACTACTTCTTGATTAAGCAACATCTGGGTAAGCTTCCTTGATCATAACAAACGCCTCTGTAGCAGATTTACCGAGTTTCATACAGAATTTAATCGCGTACCTCTGCTCGTTCGCTAGTTTGGAATGCGCTCTATCGAATCCAGTCTGTGCGCGCACGCTACAGGACAAACCCTATATCTTTGCAACCTGCATTCATCATCTTCGATTCACACCAAGCTAAGTCAGAAGGAAACCAGTTTCATTAATATTCAATAAGGTTCTAACTGTATGCTTCGTAATTCGAAATTATTTAAGAAATCCCGAGTATCACAGGAGAACAGTCAAACTTATTAGATGGGCATACATAGGGTCTTAGAGAGAAAACCGAGGCCCCAAGTTCCTGGGTATACAGATAAGTGTATGTATACGAAGCTCTTTTACATTTCACGTACATATTTACATTTCCATTAAAAATATACACAAAGTAAAAATATAATATGTTTTGTACTCACTTTATATTTGGCTTCGCCGTGTTTATCATCATTTCACAGCGTGGGCAGTACTGTTCAGTCCGCAAATGTTTGATTAGGCAACTGTGGCAGACTGTAAAAAAGAAAAAAATACATTAATTAATAATATATAAACCACATTTATATATTGTGTGTATGTAAGTATATAAGCGTAGGGGTATAACCCAAGAAAAAATTACAAATATACGTTTTTTCTCCATACATATTTTGTGTTTATTCTGTATTTATATAATTTAGAAGTTTATCAATAACCTTCAGAAGCACCGAAGCTGTAATACCCTTCACATATCCACTTCTTATAGAATAAAAGGGTATAAGAACATCTTTATCTCGATTTTGATCGGCCAGTCTGTATGCCAGGTCTGATCAATTTGTGCGGAGATTATATCATGGCCTTGGACAATAACCAATGTCAAATTTCGTGAAGATATCTTGTCAAATAAAAAAGTTTTTCAGATAAGGTTTGGATTTTTATCGGTTAGCTTGTATGACAGCTATGTATGTATATGCTACAGTGGTCCAATCTGAAAAATTTTTACGGAGATTGTAGCCTTGCCTCAAAAATCACTTATGTCGAATTTCTTGACGTTATCTTGTCAAATAAAAAAAGTTTTTCATAAAAGGACTTGATTTTAATCGGTTAATTTGCATGACAGCTACATATATGCTATAGTGGTCCGATAATGGTATTTCCGACAAATGAGTGTCTTTTTGGAGAGAATAGAACGGACAAATGAGTGTCTTTTTGGAGAGAATAGAACGGGTGTAAATTTTCAAATCCATATCTCAAAAACTGAGGGAAGAATTTGCGTATAAAAAGACAAAACGGCTAAATTAAGCTAATTGCTCGCGAGCTCGGGAAGCCGCCCCCTAATTTACTTTTCTATGATGACCCTTAACAATATGTAGCATAATCATGTGCTCGGCATAAATCTTCATTAATTTGTGTTGGATACTTACACGAATGCAAACACTCGACAATGGTTGTGGCATCGATGAGGTAACCGGTGCACAAGTGACAAATTATATGCGGATTCATGACGCTCAGCAGTACTTTGCGCGGCTTATCCACAATCAGATTATCCGCAGACGCATCGTCGGTGGTAACGAGTGGATCAGCTTTCTTCTTGTTGGCTTCCGCCGGCGCCGCAATCGCAGTCGCAGCCGTAGTGTCCTTTTGATTTGTCACCAACGTAGGAGGCGTTGCTACTTGATTAACAGTAGTTGTAGTGATTTTCGCAGTTGTTGCTTTTGTGTTTGCGGTTGTTTCCTCCACCTTGACGATCACTTGTTGCGGATCGCTTTCCTCCTTTATTTCCACACCATTTTGATTAATAGCCGATTTTATTATTGTCTTCGCATTTATTGTGCCTGTTGCAGCTGCCACTTCGGATGATGATACTGCTGGAGCTGCTTCTGGTGTTGAAGTGGCAGCATTACTTGTGACGGCCGACAAGGCCAACGGTTTCGCAGTTGACGATGTGGATGAGGCTGCGGTGGCGGTGGCGGAGGATGTCGGTTGTGGCATTGTAGTCGCCTTCGTCGTCGTCGTCGTCGTCGGTGATTTAGTGCTGCAATTAGTTTGCGCAGGCGACAACGCGGACGGCGACGCTGATGATGACGGTGTCGACGTGCCAACAACATTACCAACAGGCGAGGAGAATTGCGCGTTGTTCACGCTTTTGGCAGTTGCGCCATTAACGGTAGCATTCGTTGTGCTGGTGGCATGGGTGAAGGACAATTTTGTCGTTGTATTCGTATTTGTATTTGTGTGTTTTTGCATGTCATTGCTTTTAGCCTTGGTGTCACTATTGGTATGTTTGTTCGTTTGCTGCTGCTGCTGCTGCTGTTGTTGTTTGTGTTGCTGCTGTTGATGCTGCTTCATTTGGCGCACACTTTCCATACTCGCCGAATTCAAGCCACCATTGTGCTGTACGCTTAACTTGTTGTTTTTGCTTTTGCTTGAATTTTGCTCAACTACGTTGTTATTACAGTTATTGTTCTTTATATTGTTGTTGTTATTAAAGTGATGCTTGCTCTTGTTGTCTGTGCTGCCACCAGTGGCAGTGTGGCATTGCGCCGTCCGTGAAGGTGTACTGTGTTGTTGTTGTTGCGAGGACACCATTGGAACGCGGCTAGGCGAGGTCGAAGTGACGGTCGCGCTGGTTGTAGTTGTTGTCGTAACAAATGTGGATGCTGGCGATGCAGGTGGCGGTGCGAGACCAGTGCCCACCACTGATGTGGCTCCTGGCACTGGTGACATTGTTGCTTTCTGTCACCCACAAAGGAACTCACAAAAAAATCTGGAAAGAGAAAAACGAAAAGTTGTTGTTAGAAAAAGCGAATGAAAAATTGGAATTTATGTGCTCCACGGGGAAGCCGGATTAGGAGAATATAATTAAAGTGAAATGAAATGTTTTGTTGAATGGACTGGCTAAAAAATGTACAAATGTATATATAATGGACATATGTAATCATGCTTTGGTGCGCATCTCTATACCTTTGTTTGTTTGGATGTGTGTATTCGAATGACTGTATGTAATGTTTGACCACATGCCATATGTGCTGCCCTTTTCAGTTATTTGTATAAGGAGGACATTATAAAGCAATGGTAGCAAAGTGCAGGAGCAGATTTAAAGCGTTATAAATGAGAATTTAAAAGTGTTCTTGTGACAAATTTAATAAAATATTAGTCCTTTGAAAAGTAAAAATTTTTGAAATGAAATGTATTCGATTCAAACATATTCCGACTGAACGAATTGGTTATAATTGTTGTGTAAACCTAAACACCAAGGAGGATTACTTTTTGGCACCACACTTACACAGGTACCATCTGATCAAAATTGACTCGGACTGGTCCATTTGAACTTCCGACGTATTGAATCGATAAAAAAAAACCCTTCATGGATTGACACAACCTCTTCCTGTGTTCGCGTGAAGGTTGATCAGGTCAATTAGTGTGTGTTCAGCGCAGCTATATGTTCATGATTAAAAGAATTTGTCTGAAGAGTTTTATCATGCAAAAAAAAAATTGCACGAGTTTGCTTGAAACTTTGTGTTCCCAACGGAATCACGGCTACGGAATTTTGCAGAAGTGTGTTGGGGAGTCTACTTTAGTGCGAACACAACTATATGAGTAGCACAAAGCATTGAGCGAAGGTCGTGAAGTCATCGAAAATTTATCTCCAGCGATTCAGCCATCCACCTTTGTTAAATACAGAGATAGGAGAGAAACTCAGCATCTCTTATGGAGCGACTCAACGTGCCAATGCTAGACTTTAGTAGTACCAAAAAACTAAAGAGATCGAATAGAGATGCTTGACAACGTAGATAAAGACCGTATCCGTTCTCATGACAGTCGGGTCTACGTAACCGGAACGGACTCGGATTATTATCCGGCCAAGGACTGTGAACTTGGCAGATTTTCTGCAGCTACAACAACAAGAACAACCGCTTATGTATCTGGTTGGTACTGGTGGCGACATCTGGGTTTATGAGTATCAGCGGTAAAAAAGAGCCACAAGTTAGCTCGAAAACATAAATTGGTACTAACTTTTTGAGCAATAACTTTCGTTTCATAATAAATATATATTAGGGTGAGCCAAAAACTAAATATTGTTAGAATTTTTCAAGGTACTGTAGTTATCACCGGACTTGTTAAGTATGGAGCCGGAATATTGTGAGGAACATGAAAAATAGAGTTACAATTTTTATGTACCAATTTAGGTTATAAACAATGTATTTTTACTTCTTCTTCTTAATTGGCGTAGACACCGCTTACGCGATTATAGCCGAGTTAACAACAGCGCGCCAGTCGTTTCTCCTTTTCGCTACGTGGCGCCAGTTGGATATTCCAAGCGAAGCCAGGTCCTTCTCCACTTGGTCCTTCCAACGGAGTGGAGGTCTTCCTCTTCCTCTGCCTCCCCCGGCGGGTACTGCGTCGAATACTTTCAGAGCTGGAGAGTTTTCGTCCATTCGGACAACATGACCTAGCCAGCGTAGCCGCTGTCTTTTAATTCGCTGAACTATGTCAATTTCGTCGTATATCTCGTACAGCTCATCGTTCCATCGAATGCGATATTCGCCGTGGCCAACGCGCAAAGGACCATAAATCTTTCGCAGAACTTTTCTCTCGAAAACTCACAACGTCGGCTCATCAGTTGTTGACATCGTCCAAGCCTCTGCACCATATAGCAGGACGGGAATTATGAGCGACTTATAGAGTTTGGCTTTTGCTCGTCGAGAGAGGACTTTACTTTTCAATTGCCTACTCAGTCCGAAGTAGCACCTGTTGGCAAGAGCAATCCTGCGTTGGATTTCCAGGCTGACATTGTTGGTGGTGTTAATACTGGTTCCTAAATAGACGAAATTATCTACAACTTCAAAGTTATGACTGTCAACAGTGACGTGAGAGCCAAGTCGCGAATGCGACGACTGTTTGTTTGATGACAGGAGATATTTCGTCTTGCCCTCGTTCACTGCCAGACCCATTTGTTTTGCTTCCTTGTCTAGTCTGGAGAAAGCAGAACTAACGGCGCGGGTGTTAAGGCCGATGATATCAATATCATCAGCATACGGCAGCAGCTGTACACTCTTATAAAAGATGGTACCTTCTCTACTAAGTTCTGCAGCTCGAACTATTTTCTCCAGAAGCAGGTTGAAAAAGTCACACGATAGGGAATCGCCTTGTCTAAAACCTCGTTTGGTATCGAACGGCTCGGAGAGGTCCTTCCTGATTCTGACGGAGCTTTTCGTGTTGCTCAGCGTCAGTTTACACAGCCGTATTAGTTTTGCGGGGATACCAAATTCAGACATCGCGGCATAGAGGCAGTTCCTTTTCGTGCTGTCGAAAGCAGCTTTGAAATCGACGAAGAGGTGGTGTGTGTCGATTCTCCTTTCACGGGTATAAACGATGTATTTTTTATTGAATTCAGGTTTTTTGTTAAATATGAATATTTTTCTTTTAATTTAATTTTAATTTTTTTCACCTTCCAAAGCTTTTAAAAACTTTAAAAAATACGAAATTGTGCTCTAGAAGAATTCTAAATGTTAAAAATTTTATTTCAAACGCTTCAAAAGTTATGGTTGGTATTTTGAATAAAAATATTGAGTAGTCGAAAAAGTCTTTTGGTATTTCTAATCAAACTTCAACTTTTTTATACTAATAAATAAATAAACAAATATATACATATGTACCATTTGGGTCGACCACTTTTTGCCATTTTTCCGTTAGAGTGTAAATCGAAATTACCAGAACGGAAACGAGCGAACCATTCATGTGCTATACATACTGATACAGCATCGTCTCCATAAACTTCGCAAATTTTATTGGTGGCATGCGTGGCATTCGTCCCTTTTTTATACAAAAGTTTCAAAATATAGCGAATTTCTTCATTATTTTCACTCATTTTTGAAAGCTGCAACTTTTTTAACTTCCCCGAATTTATTTTTTTTTTTTTTGTTAAATGAAGCTAAAAATCTCACCTTTCCAACACTATATGGTATGACACACAATGTGATTGGTAGCACTAGAGATATACGACTGCAACGACATCTATTGAGAAACCATGGAAAGGATTTTTTCGACTACCAAATATTCGGGAAACTTAAAATGCTCATCGAGAGCTTTTAAAATTAAGTTGAAAAAAAAATGTTCACCCTTCATTTTAACTCAAGGATTCGGTTTAGGTTAGCTTTTACCTCACCCTAAAGTACATACAAGTTTACATATGAATAAGTTTAGAAACATTGACTTTATATTTCTTCTTTATTTCGTTTAGTGGCAATGCGTTCAAATGTTTATCATGGGTACATCTTCTATACACATCCATACGATATAGAAAGAGAAATGTGCTCCTAATACTAAGCTCTTAAAGGAGGATTTGATTTAAAAAAAATTAATAAATTATTTTGCCAAGAAAACTTTAATAAATTCTGTGTTTATTTTTCGTGTGCACAGTAATCAAAGCAAACAACGATTACACGCACAAGTAGATAGTGAATTGATGAAACGTGCACCAAGGATAATTGAAAACGAAGTTCAATGACGGCCTTCAGTTAACTTCTTAAAGATCTCGATCGATAAACATACTTTAGTATGTATGCTGGTTAAAGATGTAGCCAAAAGTAATTTAAAGAATGTGTACATACACATGTACATATGTATGTATGTATACACAAATAAATATATAAATAAATACTTATGTAATTGTGTGTTAGGGTGAACCAAGAAACAACTGATAAAGACTTTTTCAGTTAAAATGAAGCTACCTACATATATACAGAGGAAAAAATATCCCCGCAAGGCTAGTTTTTCAGCTAAATGTTTAAAAGGTGTGTGTGAGAGTTAAAAGCCGCTCAATTTAATAATATTTCGATTTTGTTTTAATTAAAATTACCATGATAAGATAAATAGACAAAGATTGCATTGCGACCTTGGGTCTATTGTGCCCTTAAAAAATACTCTGACTTTCGTATTTTTTAGGATAACATTTTTCACATCGACTAATTTTGTAGAGCGGAGAGGGCAAGGTTATTATTTTCCAACTCAAAAATTTATAAATTTAAAAACTTTGAAAAGCAAAAACACACAAAGGGATATTTTTTCACGGTATAAAGGGTCGTTCTAACCGAAAAATGTGATATTAGTTTTTTTTTAACTCACCCTAATGTGTGCATACTTTTGTAAGTAAACTGATACATTTTGGGCAGAAGCAGTAAAAAACTCCCATCACATGTCCGGAAGAAAAGTTCTGCCCTTTAACTTAGATAGAAAAAAAATGTAGGAAGTCAGTAAGAATTGGGCAAAAAATAAAATAAAATACAAGTACATACATATATAATGAAACGAAATATAAACTGACAGGAAAGGAAAAAGGTGAAAAGTTTATTGCGAGCAGCTTGAGGCCAAACGAAAAAAGAAAAAATGTCAATGAGTGACAGGCAATATTAGTGAAGGGACAAAAATTCGTACGCTAGCAAAACAACTTTCAAGTGAAAGCATGCAAGGCAGACAAAATATACAAGTAGATAGTACATGTACAAAGAAGTTTGAGCCCGAAGCTCAGTGAAATGGCTCTTGGCCGGTTGGCCCACGCCAAAATACGGGTTTGCCCTTTGAGCGCACACGAAATGACAGACTCGACAAACCCTGTACGAAAAAAATACCAAAAATCTGTTTTTTAATACCAGTTACGTACATAAATAGTGCCTACATGTACATAGGTATTGCAAGTACAAGCGCCGGCACCAGCATACCAACCAGTACGTAATCAGTAGCTCAACAGTAGCGGTGGCAACCCTACACCGAACGATAAGGCAATTTGAAAACATGCACAGTTGACGTCGGAACGCTGTCGCTGCCGTTGCTGTTGCCGCTGTCACTGCCACTGCCGCCCTGAAATAATATAAAAATTGGAAAAGCTACGGTAAGCTGCACACTGGAGACGTCGAGAAGGTCGGTCAAAGGCGAAACAGGCAGTTGGGTTGTGCTGAAACTACAGTGAAGCCACGTAACGAAATGGAACATTGTGATTATGCCGCTTCGTTGGAGGGGAGTGCGAAGAGTTAAAGTTAGCCGCCGGCAGTGCCTCGTATTTACTAACTTTATATGCGCGTGTAGTGCTGTGTGTGTTTGTGCCATTGCTATCGCATTTACTACTGCTGCTGCTGCGTCAGTATTCTCTATTTATTTGGGTTTCAAGCAAATGTTGTGTTGCTACAGCTGGAGTTCATTGGAAGAGAGAAGGCCGTCTGCTGTGAATGGATGAATATCTGACGAGGCAGTGAGGTGTAAAGCGATGAGCAACATACCTACATAAAACAACAACCTATCTAAATGAACACGCTATTATGCTGGAGAGGGGGTTGAACAGCGGAAGCATGGAGTTGCACATACGCAATTACTTTATACTTGCAGCATTAGCAGTACTTGTTAATATATTATATAAATTCATGCACTGGATGCACATAAAGCCAAATGTGATGTAGAGATGCTCCGCGTTGGCACATTACTTGTGCCCAAACAAAACATACACATATAGATATTTACATATATGTATATATACGAACACATGTACTTACTCAAGTAATTAATAACTATGTGTGAATATGTGAGCGGCAGCAGATCGACTTTCGTGAGACAGTTAATGAGCAGCATTGAAAAGTAAACTGCCATTATCGCAACCTACAAGGACTCTTCAAGGAATTTCGTGTCGCAGTACGTAAAAGACGATCTTCATACAGGATCTATGTAGGTAAAACTGGATGGAAATGTGAAATGTGAGCTCACAGTTCCAATGTATGACAAACAAGCAAACTTCCCGGTCTCGTCGACAGATGATCAACAACAACGTACCAGACACAAAGGCACTGTGCAGAATGTGATGAACAAAAGAGAATTTGCAAAAGCGGTCGACAGAAAAGGTTTCAACAACAACAAACGCACATAAACAGATGCAAAAGCAAATGTTCAAACGTTGCATGTAAACAAAGATACACACATACAAGCATACTTACAAAAAATATTTGTATGTAAGTATGTATGACTTTATGTATTATAAATATCTATGCATATTTACATAGATATGCCCCTACATACATAATATGCATGTGTATATGTGCGTACGAACGGAAAGCCCGCATGCAGAAGCCAAGTATGGCTGGCATAGGCGAATAAGCGAACAAAGGAGCCAGCAAGGAGAAGCATACTTGTATGAGCTGCACAGTGTGTTAGTTTGAATAACTCGCCTCTACGATAGCTATTTAGAGAATATCGATGATAGGACGATTTATAAAATTTGCGAATAAAAAAACAATTTTTTTTTTGATTTTGAACAATTTTTAAAAGTTAAAAAAAATAAATGTGAAAATTTAATTTTTAATCTCGATTTGAAAATTGTATTATTAAATTCAAATTAAAAATTGAAAAAGAAGAAATAAAAGAATTAATTTTCAATTATGTGCACATTAAATAAAAAAAAATTGAAAAATTTAGTTTTTAAACTTAAAATTGGAAATATTGTTTTTAAATCCATATTAAAATTTGATAAAATAAAATTTTATTAAAATTTAATGTAAGAAATAAAAAAATATTTTTGATATCGAAATCTGGAATTAACACATACATATGTACATATGTATGTATGTACATACACGTATGTATGTATGTACATATATGTAAATGTAAACAAGTGCTAAAGTCTATGAATATTTAATTAAAAATGAACTTTTCCATTCAACACGATGTAGGCAAGCGCGAAATTATTTAAAATTCAAAGACTTAATTCTTTATACAATCAATTTGGTATTTAAGTTTTAATTAACATTTTTCAGTAATTTTTATTTTGCTTTTACTTTGTTTTTAATTTTCAAATCGGTATTTGGAAATAGAAATCTGAAAAATATTTTAAATTAACATTTTCGAGATTACAAAATTAAAAAAAAACTAATTTTAATGGTAATTAATTTTGTTTTTTCAGTAAATTAATTATTATTTTTCATTATTCATCTGTTTTTTTGAGTAATTTTATGCGTTTTATATGCACTGTGCAACTAAATGTGTTCGAGCGCCGGCTCTGTTAATGCTCTTCAGCTGCGTGCATTATATCTACGTATACACACATCTATGTCTATACGTAAATACACAGCTATACAACGATATACCGATTTATGGTATACATATGTATGCAGTAGGCGAAGGGAAAAACGCAAGCTGCTCGCTGCCTATGACTTCGATACAGAGCTGCTGTTGTTGGTTTTTGTGTCAAATCTGCCTGCGTCGGTGCTTTCGTTGTCACTACAGCATAGCTGTTATTTGCTGTGCTGTTACTTCTGTACGTTCGTTTTACTAATGTTGTCGTGGTCTCGAAGTGGCAGTCGTTTCTGGTTGTTATTGCATGTGATATGCCGCATGGCTGTGGAACAGTCGGACGGACTGAGGGTAGGAAAGTAGTACTCGGAAAGCCGTTACAGAGGCGAAATGAAATGAAGTAAAGCAAAACGAACGAAGTGCAAAGGCTGAATGCCATGATAAAACTACACATTAAAGAGATTGAAGTTGGACAAACATATCTGTAGATACATATACATACATATTTATGTGTATGTATGTAACACACATAGATATGTACGTTTATTTATCTATGAAATTCATATACAGCTGTAAATGTATATAAGCCTAGTAGAATGGTAAATGCAAGTAGGCTTATATGTTTGTTAATATGTATTAGTATCCACATATAGTTTGCATGATTGCATTGAATGAACCGAAAACTGAAATATGAAGATGTTGATAAATAAATTTCAAAAGCAAAAAGGAATCAGAAAATTGTTAGTTAATGGCAAGTTGGAAGGCATATTAAGGGTACATGCATTTAGACGTAAAAGGAGCTGGCAAAGGTGGTGGTGGGTTTTGTAGCTGATCATGCACAAGTTTCATATTTCAAAACTAAAAAAAAAAAACATATTTTTACCTTTAATGAACACGATGAACGTGTGCGCTGCTAATTGTAACGGAGTACCAATGCAGCTAGTACAGCGCCAATCTGCTCGTAAAGAATACAGACAAGTTTAGATAATTTGTTATCAGGCTGCTGATTGCGTATAGGGTTATCCATATATGTTTGTATGTTATTTATCCAAATTGGAGAAGGCAATATCCATTTGTAATCCCAATTGTAGTTTTAAATAAATATATTTATATACACATACATAGCTCCAACTTTAACTTATTCACTTAACCAATCAAAATCATGATTTATGCACATTTAGTAAATAATTAATTACAATTAATTTTTTTTCAACACTTTTTACAGATTTTATTTTAATCTGCCTTGAATTTTATTATTTTTTGTGTGCTTGCATTAGTTTTATTCACTTTTGCTTATTTCTTTATTCATACACTGAATAACATCGGCACTAATGCACTTTTTTCTGCTTCCTCAATTTATTTTCCACTACTTTGCTTTAAGTACACTTTTATCGCTTACTTTGCTTTTTTGTACCCGCACGTTACAACATTCACTCACACGTACATAAATTCTATGTTGTTGGTGTTGTGTTTGTACACACACACATAACGAACGCGTAGTTCAGTAAAATGAAACGTCAGAGGTAGCTGGCAGTCTGCCGTCGAAAAACGTGACAACCGTATTTGAGATACTCCGAAAAAATTATTATCAACGCACAAGCACCCTGGCGTTATGGAGAGGCACTACACACTTATTTCTGTATATGCGAGCACATGTATTTGTTCTCTTCCAGCGCGATAGCAGCGTTGCTAATGCGACTTTGCGACAACCGAAGCGTTTTTTGACTGCGGCGACGTTGGCAGCGCTACCGACATTAATATTCCACTTACACACACAAATATATGTATATACACGCAAAGTGCACTCTTCTGCATATGAACAGCTTCATTTGTCTGGCCTGTAGCTGCTTCTCCTTCACTTATTTAGTCAGCGTGACTTTAATTTTTAGTTATTTTCACTTTATTATTAATTATTTGTAATTAAAATAAATTTCTTTGTTTTCAATATATAATTCTCCGTTGCCAAATTTATTTACTTTGTTTGAACATTTGAAATTTCTTTCAAACTATGCTCTCTTTGTGAAGGCGAGAAACACTAATTTTCCCGTCAATATTAAATTGTTACCACACAACTCTACGTTCCGTCTCGAAATGAGCTCTGGCGCTATGCTCCGACTCGCTGTAACCATGAACCATAAACCGTCTCGAAAACACTCAATTTCATTTATATATAATTTTTTTATATAGCCAGACCGCAGCGCTTACTGCTATGTATATACAAGCGCAGAGGCAGTGGCTTCTGCTCACACAATCAAATACATGGCATTGCTAGTGCCTTGCGGCGCCGGACTTCAACGAATTTATTTTTTCTTTCAACGCTCATCCTCCTCATATTCTCTCTCTCTCGTGTTATATACATATAATATCTGCTCAAAGCAGCTGTAGCTATACACAGCGCTGCTATTTACTGCCCATCCCCTTATTTCATTCGCAACAGCACTCATTTATTTCGTGTGCACATATACTCACTGCCATCATATCTTCTTTCTCTGCCTCTCTCGCTCATTCACACGCATCGTTGCCGTGCAGCAACGCAGCCATTCGACCGGCCCAGTCCAGTTACACTGCTTTGCTGAACGTTCGACAGCTGTCACTGTCGCCGTGGTTTAGCGTTAACGTTGCTTCAGCGGCTCGTGCTCTTGGTTGGTCTCATTTGAGTAACAATGTGTTGATTCGCTCTTTTTGCTGCTCAACGGTATACTATGGCATGTGTGAGCGTACTCGCATTTACTATATATTTATTGGCGGGTACTAGATTGGTACGAGTGTTCAATAAGTGCAGTGAATAATAGTATATAAGTTCCATTATTTATTTGTTGCTGCTTCCAAGCAGCTGCTCACATTCATGACACATTTCATATTCAAGTTGGTTTGAGCAATTTCGAAATCACTTTTTATGATTTCTATATAAATAATATATACTTCTGTGTATATACACATGTATCGCTCTGCACTCGGTGGAGACTGTGGTAAATACTTCGGCTGAGTTGCTGCTGCGAAGTCTGTTGTTTTTGCATTGTGTTTAATAAACTGGTCGTCAGTTGATGCTGTAAATGTTGGATGTTCGAACTGGTTTCTGCTGCCGACAACGATTCTGTGTCTGCTGTTGCTATTGTTGGCGTTGAGTTAAGCCGTTTATTACCGTATTTTGTGTTCACAATGCTCACGGCCCCACGGCCAGCTTCATGTGGCACTTGCGATTGAAATTAGAAGCGTGTCAAAGTGCTGGCGAATAAAATTGTCACTAAAAACTTTGTTGTAATTAAAATAAATCGACGTAAATATGTATGTATATATGTATATGTACATACATATATACATACGCAAAATGTAGTATAAGTATATGGATAACTATTACTTCACAGTTTTAGAACTAACCGGTTAATCAAGTTAGATAATAATATTTAGAGTCGTAAAGTAGTATATTCAGATCAACCTGTCATGTCCAGAAACAAATTAGGAAACAAATCATAAGTATGATTTGAAGTCCTAAACAATTTAGAACAGCTTAAATTAGTAGATAACAGACGTTACCTGGAGTGTTTTGGGTAGAGATGTTAAGCCGAGTGCAATACCAACTTTTGACAAATAAAATATGAAACTGTTTTTTTTATTAACATATTATATTTCGGAACTAAGGACCTACAAACTAATTATAATTAATTTAGACTGCATATTGAAGCATCCCATACAAAAATTTTACTACAGTTTTATACACACACGCGTTGTTATAGATACTTTTGTTTAACATTAAATTTTTATAGCTGTCTTTGATTCGCTATTTCTCTGCTCGCTATCCTTGCGCGCTGCTCTCTTGTCAAAAAATTTACATATAAAATTAACAAAAAAGTTATAGAGTTGAATTGTCACAATATATTATATGTATATACATATGTATGTATAAGTGATCAACTTGATGAGCTGAGTCGATTTAGCTATGTCTGTCTGTCTGTCTATATATACGCAGACTAATCCCTCAGTTTTTGAGATATCGATCTGAAATTTTGCATACGTCTTTTCCTCTTTAAAATGCTGCGCATTTGTCGGAACCGTCGATATCGAACAACTATAGCATGTGGCTGTCATACAAACTGACCAATCAAACTCAAGTCCCCAGCAAATTTGGCATAGATTATTCTGGTTCGGATCCAGATTAGAATTTTTTGGGGGGAGGGGAGGAACTATATAATTTTTGTGCCACTTATGAAGGAAATAATGTATATTTTGGGGGTGGAACTCTCCGTAGTTGCGAATGGTATCTATTATAGCTTCGGTGTGCCGAAGTCTATTTTTCTCTTGTTCTTATTGATTACCAAAGTTTCAGATTTAAACTTAAAGTATCCGAAGCATAAGTTTCTAAATCGTGAAAATAATACTTCCTCCATAAAAGAAAGCCAAATAGTAAAGGGTTGCAAGCAAGTGCTGCCAGTGTGCTTAAACTACTGGTATGCCCGATTTAATACCCTCGAATGTTTGGCGAGTCGAAGAGAGCTATTATAGAAAAATATAGGAAACAGTGAAAGTATGTATTATTTACGATAAATGCGCAAAAATTGACGTTAAAATTTTTAAAATTATTGTTACAAATTTTTCGTAAAGTTAATATTGGGCTTAAATCAAGATAGGGTTAGATTAGGTCGTTGGATTGTTCCTCGTACCAAAAGCGACTCAAGTATCCATTTGGACAGCAGTGAACACAGGTTCCTTGTGATTCCCAAAACTTCCAGATATGGATACCTTATAGATCGACCAAGCGTTTTGAGCCTACCACAAATTTGTTGAGTCCGCCAGGTTCGGTGAAAGTGAGTCTACTAAGATGTTTCAACCTCAGTCAAGCAACCTCAACAATGGTTGAACAGAAAGGGTTCCGATGATTCCATCTCCTCGGCCTCATCGCATGTGGTCCTAATGGACAGTCTCCATTTTCAACACCTACCATACCTTGCTAAGAGGGAATAGTTCAGAAGAACTCTTGCGTTTCAGTATTGGTCAGAAGGATCTTAAAATGGCACAGGTTTTGATTGTTTCCAGCAAAGTCATCAGTTTTTTGCGATTTCGCTATGACGCGAGATAGTACAAACACATTTCGGATAATAAAGTATCTTAATGTTACTGATCAAGAGGTGAAACACTACTTCACCAGTCTTTGTCAGAGGCAGCAAAACCACATTATTACCCCTCTGATCGTAGTGAATGTAGGAAGGAAGTACAGTACAGCTACCTTGGTGGCAATTGATAGTGATATAAGACTCGTCCTAATATCTTTTCTCTAAGTATCCATCCATCCGTGAAAAAGCTCACTGCACCTACTTTCCAGTGACATTAAGATCCCCTTGGGCAATATTGTAGATAGGGTCCAAGAATTTTATTTTCTCGAGTTCCTGTATTAGGTCGCTCCCAGGGAGGGCTTAGAGCAAAAGTGAGAGAATCCACCCTTTGAGGTGTCTCTATTTATCTTTCGACGGGCACATGGACTACCAACTTCGCCATAAAAGTTCTGACGCAAAGGACTCATTCAACCCGAAATATGCCACCCCAATTCGTCGCCAAGCTACCATGTAGAGTAAAAAAAACTTGACACAATCATAAAATGTGCTAGCTGATACAAAAGACCCCTAGCCTGGCCCGATTGGGAGAGCTGATCGAAGTTTCATACATTAAATATTAATCCGTGTTTCTAAAGATCCTATAAAGTTTACTAACTGGACCCGCTTTGTCTAGGTTAAAACTAATATATAGTATTCTATGATTAGAGAATCAATGGTCATTAAGAATCCACCACTCAGAGAGGATGCCCAAATATGCCGCATATATAAAATTGTTTAAAATGCTTTCAACGTATTGCTTGCTTTTAAAGACGATCTCGTCATCCGGACCGATTTGTACTGTAAATATCGCGAATAGAAACCCTTTAATGATCCTCTTGTTATTCGCTTTCCTCATCAAAATTCTAATCCAGGAATATTAAGTCCCTTCTGTAGACCAAATGAACAGTCCTTAATATCAATATAATAACAGATCAAGAATCAAGAGCTTACCTTTTGATGACTTCCATATGATAGGTAGTAGATCTACATACATACATATGTATGTATAAGTATTTATGTACATACATTTGTGTGTATGTACTCACTCATTACTTTTACATACTCATGGTATCTATTAAAATAACTGACCCCCACCAGAAAGTACGTGAGTGGTTAATGACGCTTAAGCGACCACTTACAGCATCTTGCTTACTCAAAAGAAATTTGGCTGTAGCTCATGCACAGTTTTATTGCATATGTAAGACTACACATAAATCCACACATGCCTACGTACATTTGTTACATCCCTGTAGTCGCTTATGTAGCGTTCCCCAAAAATGATGCGATGTTAAAGCGGCAATGTAAAAGCAACAGATCGACGGCGAAGCTTTACACTCAATGCCACATTCACATTCTGTTATTGAACTGGATTTGTTGCTACAGCTGTTACCTCCGAAAAAGACGGTAATAAAAACAGAAAGACAACGTGCAGTCAGCAAGACACACTCTGAGCACACACTCACCCTTTATTCAATGCGACCGACTTGGTGTGCTTTTAGTTTATTTATGACATCTTGTGGTACCCTCTCTAGGTATTTATATGTACATGTAAGTCCATAGAACATAATATAAGGAGACTGAAATTTCATTCGGGCAAATGTAATACAAATAATATAACAAATGTTATTATGTGTTTATGTGCTTGCGCTCATTTGCATACAAGTATATTATTTACATATACACAGCGCTCTACACAGTATGTGTATGTATAAACATCTATACATAAATGCATATGCAATGCTATTGTGTTATATACTCGCCCGAAAGAATGTAGTGGGCACACTATACCCTCCACCTTCATCCACCTTCATCGCTTTAGGGCTGGCATACCAACCAACCAACCTTTGAGAACACTTAAATACAAACAAACTCAATTATGCTCGCGTGAATGTGTGCAAACACTCGTTCGGCGCACACAAGTTTTGATTGATAGTGAGGGGAAGGTTGCGTCGCTTTGGTATTTCGTCTATTTTTAATTATCCCACATTTCATTTTGTGCACGTCATTCGCTGCCTAAGAAGGGTGTTTACAAAAAAGTTATGTGTTCAGATATACATAAATGCTACGTAGATAAAGAGTCAACCAAAATCCAATTGATATACATATGCACATATGTGTGTAGATAAATCTATTAACAGTATATAAGCGAGGTAAGCATACATATGTATATATGTATATAAATTAATTTAAATAATGATATCAGTTTATGTAAAGGTGAAAGGTGTTTGTTAGAGTCAACTCAACAAATGAATAACTTACTTTGTATAATTTTTATACCCTGAATAGCGTATATTAAATTAGCCCAAGGCAGCATAATAATCTCTGAACAGTTCAGATCAACCTATGTATCCCTCCCACACGTCAACTTCACATACTGCTCATTATCAACGAGTCTCTGACGACCAAGCAAACGCGCTGTAACTTATCATCAACGAAGGTGCAACTCATAGTCTCGGATGCAGTAGTTCAATCACCTACTCATCTTAAATTTATTAATTATTGAAAGCAAAAGAAAACACATATTATAAACGCTGCAATCTTTTCTTAACTGAAGTCTTCGAAAAATTATGCCGAGATTCTGGTCAAGCGTTATTAGCAAAGCTAACCTCCGGACTGCAGCTAAACAAGTACCGCTTCATGTGGAAATGTAAATAGAAATAAGTACATCAGTCATATTTTAAGAACACTACTCTCCGTCATTGCCCGAACAGCGCTAGACTGAAATCTTGAAGTAAGTGGAGGAAGTGTAAAACAAGCCCACACATGGAGGTGAGAAGCCGAAGCAGATCTCAGAAAAGAGAGCACACATGGAGAAAAATTAAATTTCTAGCGTTAAATAAATCACATTATAAAATTCATTATTGCGACCCTATATTCCGTTTATATATATTATATTATTTAACAAAATTTATATGAAAACCAAGTAAGGAGGGGAGCACGTTCGGGATATGTATGTTCCGAGGGAAATACCTTCAAGTACATAAGGCTTGTTAGTTATATGGGGTCTAAGGCAGTTTTGCACCCGATTTTATTCATTTTAAGCATACACTATACATATGTAGATGCACCGTTAGGGGAAAATATGCTCATTTAATTTAATTAAGATATGTTGGCCGGTACATGCGGTTCAAAGTCACAGAAAACCTTTATATTAGCTGTATACACATTAGTTTTAAAAAATTATTATAACTTTTACAAAATCGAGACTAATAAATTTCTATTAATTATTTATTGATGAAAACTAGAGAGAAGTATTGACCCAATTCAACCCAATATAACAAACAGAATGGAAGGGATTCTATCACAATTTCAGTTAAACATATGTACATACATATATTGAATATTATATCTCGCATACAGTACTTAGGGCCTTGAACAGATTTGGTTCGATTGGTCATAAGGTGGTACACCTCAAAGGCACTATTCGTACAAAGTTTTGTTCTAATATATTAATTGATTTGTATACGGGAAACTGAAAGAATAAAATGGAATTTAAAATTGTGTTTTGTAGGTAGTAGGCGTGGTTGTAGGCCGTTTTCGCTCATATTTACATTGTAACATAAGATTGTCGCGGGGAATTTCGTTGAAATCGATCGAACAGGTACCGAGATACTTTTGCGTAAAAATGGACGGTGCCACGCCCATTGTACAATTTTGACCCCGGCTCTTTTAAAGCCTTGTTTTACTACCTTGGGTGTAACATTTAATGCCTCTCGCGTATTTAAATATTGATTTATTGCGCTTTTAGTAGTTTTTAACAGTGCCGTTATATGGCTAGTGCGCGAGGTTATCACACGATTTCATCGATTATCACTCTGTCAGTGGGAGTTCTTATAATATTCGGACTATGAGCACTTTGTGCCAAAGTACAGTTCTATTCAAAAAACTAAAAAATAATAATAATAACTTCCGTTCCGCCGAAGGTATAAGAATAAAATTTTTCTTAGACTGAGCGACTATACAAATATGTATGTATGTACATCATCACCTGGGTGTTACAAATTTCGTGGTAAACTTATTATACCCTGTTCAGCACATAACAAGAGTCGAATCATCGACCGATGTTGCTCCTTTTTATTTCATAACGCGGCAAAACTATGAGTGCAGTTGAAATTATGAAAATAGCCATAGACTTAGATGTGGTAGCTTCACACTTATCGCCCTCGTATATACAACATGTGAGTTATCTCTATGAAAACTGATAATAATGTGTCGTTGTGCATAAAATGGATAAATTTGGGCGAAAACTTGACCTAGCACCTATGTACATATATAACAAACATATAATCTCTGGGTGACTTTGCTTCATATGATTGGTGATGGTAACTTAATGAGCCCCAGAGAACATTTTATTAATATGTGGCATATGTACTAATAGTATGTAGTATTGACAAAAATAGATAAAATCGAGTCGAGTGAAGGGAATCACTCATATATACTACATAATGTATAATGATTTTATTTTTTCTAGCAAACATTTTCTTGAATATCGGGCAGTCTTCCATAACTCGAACTCTTGAATTTGTAGTAGAAGTCAAATTTCATACAGATTTCCTTCCATAAATCGAAGTCTCTCTATCTCGAAATTTTTTTGTGAATTAGGGTGATTAGAGTTAGGAACAAGCTGGTTGGCGGTTTGCATCTTAAGTATTTCGCTGGCTTTGATTCTTGCAAGTTGTAAGAATATAAAATGTTCAGTTGCATCCGAACTTAGCTCTTCCTTTCTTATTTATGCTTTATTTTTCTGCAGCGAATATGGAAATGTAACTTAAATAATTGGTACCGATTCAATCGGCGGTAGAGTAGTTTAGGATTATTACTTTTACTAATTCTATCTTTGATCTAGTATTGCTCCAACTAGTTCAATTTCAGCCACGAATTTCTTGATGTTAACAAGTATTTTTCATAGCAGAAGCTTGAACATAAACTTGAACTTGAACATATAAGTACAAATGTACCTTTGAATGTATAAATGTATGTAAGATGGAAAAGTTTTTCTACGGAAGATATACCTGTAAATACATACATATGTATATGTATATGTGTACAGTATGTATGGTATATGTATGTATCTCATCAGTTGCTTCATTTCCCTTGATGGGTAAACTTATCTAGAACTTTTCTTAATCACTTCATAACTCTTATATAATATAATATGCTGTCATTCCCGTTTCTGTCCCGGATATTGGGGATGTGCTTGCCATGTATAATTTGTCGTAAAAAATTGTGCGAGTAATTCTTAAAGAGAGTATACCGGCTACGTTCTATAGAGTGTAATGGGAATGAGTTAGTCGCGACTACCAGCGTTTGTCGCTGGTGATATTTTTTATCAGCTGTATATAGAATGAATGAAGATTTCTTCGCTTAAAATTTCAAACTTTTTTGTTTGTTATTCTGTGAAATAAAGAT
Organism: Bactrocera neohumeralis; assembly: GCF_024586455.1. NCBI lineage: Eukaryota > Metazoa > Arthropoda > Insecta > Diptera > Tephritidae > Bactrocera > Bactrocera neohumeralis. The sequence goes on along the minus strand of NC_065921.1, from coordinate 5,839,296 downwards.
TGACAGTGTCAAGAACTTGATATATTCGAGCATATCTTTAATTTCCTGGATCAAATTAAAGAAAAAATGCTTAAGAAATAATTCAGTTTTACTTTAAATAATTATTTATTAATATTATATTTTCAACTTGTTTTTAGGTATAACTATAAAGTACCTAAAACTTCCGTTGTAAGCGGACAAATTGGTAGCGACGTAAGTTAAAAGAAAACTTAAACTTTAACGAGAAGTCAATTAAAAACTGAAGAATGTTATTGTTGTTGTAACGATTATTTTATCCTTGCTTATGTGATGGGGTTCAAGTATTTATGAAATCGTGACTGCAGAAACTGCTTGAAAAGGAGTGCATTGTGTTCCTTGGCCGGACGTTCGACAGGAGACATCGACCGCGCAGTATTCTGATGCGTTTGTAGCTTCTTCTTCTGCGTTTCACTACATCCAGTTGACCATATCAGTGCAGCGTAGTTCATAATCGGCCGGCCTCATCAGTTCTGGCTCCAGACTTGAGGATTTTCTTACGACCCTGTGCTTTTGCATTAAATACGGTCGTATATGGAGTGAAGGAGCATAGGCTGCCTAATGTAACACCTGAAATCTAAAGATTGTTGACAGTTGGAATTTTCAAGCCATCGTCTGAGCTAATAAGATCCAGTCTGAACTCCTTCGTTCACTTCGTTAATATGGTCGCTATTGATTTAGTGGGGGAGACAGTCAGGATCCTTACAAAAAAAGCGAGAAGGATCGGTGAGATACATAGCTGTTTACTTTCGAACACATGCCACCGATTCCACTGCACGACGTCAAAATCGAACAATCTTCTGCATATGAGATGATGGAAATTCCCTCTGATGGTTGAGGGAGCCTCGAAATGTAGAAGTTAAATAGTAGCGGGGAGAGGCACCACCATTCGGAACCATCTTATTAGTTTTCTTAATCTAGAACTTTGACGTCGAAACAGTACGGATGATTATCAACCATTCAAATAGTTCTTGACAACTTGATAACCTTTTGTAGTGTGGAATAGTTGCCTGACCTTCAAAGTGAAAATTCCAGGGAGTGTTTAATGGGTTACATGGGTTTAAGGGTTTAAAAAAATTGATTTTTTTTATTGTCTGATTAAATTCTACAACATCTCTAGAATATTGACATAAGTTTTCAACTTGATCTGAGTAATAGTTTCGGATATACATACATACATATATCCTTGAGAACTTGTGGGCTCGAGGCTAGTTAGGCTAAGTGCGCCGTCTTTAAACGCGTTTTTCTCGGAACTGTGTTTTAGAAGTCGGTTGGCAAAATTTTTCGAGAAGTACTCAACTAATCTTCATAAATTTTTACCCAGGTCTTTGAAATACAATTCTTAAAGACTTCGACAAAGGAATTTTTTTCGTTTAAAATTAATTGAAATGTCGTAAAATTTTCTATTTTTGTAAAAATGTCTGCCAAAAATCCCATTTTCAGTTTTTTTCTTTCGTCCAAGCTCTAAGTTAAGGTTTTTTTCACTTTAGATGATCCTGTAAGGAGTTATCCTGCCAACACGGGCGCATCGTTTTTTCGAGGGATCACCGGCAATGGCGTCGCAAAAAATTTTTGAAGAAAAGCTAACCCCTTAAGGGTTTCCGATTGGTTTGAAGAAGAGGAAGAGTATATGTACTTGTAGCTCAGTTTAATTAACCTCTAATTTTTATTTGTATGTACATATTTTCGCAAATGTGATGTTTAGATGATAACAAAATTTGGTAGTTTTGCAGCAGATTTGGTAAACATTTTGTACTCAAAGATTTTTTGAAGTGACAACAATGGCCAAAATATACCTTTAGGATACAATTAGATTTAATTAGTCACAAACGAATACCTTAACGATATTATATTTATTAGTTTATACTTTATTTCCATTTCTCTTAAATTGTGTCATAAATCGTAATCTCTTTTTTAGGTTTTCGTGTACAAAAGGATACATTTATAGCTTAAGAACACTTGCTGGAAGTCTTGTCGCATTTTTTTGCGGGGTTTTGTTAGACGGTGCAGAGACTTTAACTTTGGAACTAACGATTAATCCATTACAAGCATTCCAAGTTATAGACGTTAGGTTAACTTACTCTTTGATTTCCAAAGCATTTTGAAATGGCGATGAGCACAGTCTGAGTCGTTTATAAAAATCGATCATCAGCCGTAGTAAGAGGTTCGAAAAAACTTCTCGACCGTGTAAAAGAGCCCTTAATACAACCGTTAAAGATGCAAAGTCGTATAATAATTAATATTTTATATTTATTTTGTAAACCGGCAATGGTTGGCATCCAACGAAAAACGTTTTCAAGCTGTTTCTGTCCACATTGTTTGATGACCCTCAAGTCGAATTTTGGTTACTAAAGAAGTAAAACAGATTTTTTATGAAGCTACATACATATGTGTCTTGATTTTAATCGGCCAGTTTGTATGACATCCATATGCTATAATAGTTCGCTCTATACAAAATACGAATATGTAGAGATTGTAGCATTGTCTTGAACAAAAAGTTGTGATAAATTTCGTGAAGATAATTTCTTTGATAAAAAAAGTTTTCCATACAATAACTTGATTTTGATAGATGAATTTGTATGCTAGCTTCGACTATTTCTTGTATCCGTTATAGGCGGTACCGACAACTGAGCAGCATCTTGTAGAGAAAAGGGGGTGTGCAAAATTTCAGATCGAGATCTTAGAAGCTGAAGAACTTATACGCTCATATACAGACAGACAGATGGACATGGATAAATCGACTCAGCCTGTTACGTTGATAATTTATATATATGTACAGTTACTTCAAAGGGTCTTCGTCGTTTCCTACCCTGTTCTAAATATAACAAGTAAGGAAGGGCTAAGTTCGGGTGTCACCGAACATTTTATACTCTCGCATGATAAAGTGATAATCGAGATTTCATTATACGTCATTTACATATTTTTCAAATACCGTATTTTTGTAAAGTTTTATTCCGCTATCATCATTGGTTCCTAATGTATGTACTCGTATTATACAGAAAAGGCATCAGATGGAATTCAAAATATTGTTATATTGGAAGAAGGCGTGGTTGTGAACCGATTTCACTTATATTTTGTACATGTCATCAGGGTGTTAAGAAAATATTATATACCGAATTTCATTGAAATCGGTCGAGTAGTTCCTGAGATATGGTTTTTGGTCCATAAGTGGGCGAGGCCACGCCCATTTGCAATTTTTAAAAAACGCCTGGGTGCAGCTTCCTTCTGCAATTTCTTCCGTAAAATTTAGTGTTTCTGACGTTTTTTGTTAGTCCGTTAACGCACTTTTAGTGATTTTCAACATAACCTTTGTATGGGAGGTGGGCGTGGTTATTATCCGATTTCTTCCATTTTTGAACTGTATATGGAAATGCCTGAAGAAAACGACTCTGTAGAGTTTGGTTGACATAGCTATAGTAGTTTCCGAGATATGTACAAAAAACTTAGTAGGGGCGGGGTCACGCCCACTTTTCCAAAAAAATTACGTCCAAATATGCCCCTCTCTAATGCGATCCTTTGTGCCAAATTTTACTTTAATATCTTTATTTATGGCTTAGTTATGACACTTTATAGGTTTTCGGTTTCCGCCATTTTGTGGGCGTGGCAGTGGGCCGATTTTGCCCAACTTCGAACTTAACCTTCTTATGGAGCCAAGAAATACGTGTACCAAGTTTCATCAAGATATCTCAATTTTTACTCAAGTTACAGCTTGCACGGACGGACGGACAGACGGACGGACGGACAGACAGACATCCGGATTTCAACTCTACTCGTCACCCTGATCACTTTGGTATATATAACCCTATATCTGACTCTTTTAGTTTTAGGACTTACAAACAACCGTTATGTGAACAAAACTATAATACTCTCCTTAGCAACTTTGTTGCGAGAGTATAAAAATAAGTCACGCCTTAACCGATAATAATAATATCGATAACATTAGCTCACCAAGCCGACAACATTTATAATACCATGTAGGAAATGGCATTGGGTGTGCATGCGTGGCACTAAAAGAAATTTAGGTTCCGCAATTTTTGTTATAATTGATTCGGAAGAACCTTTTGCATTTTGGAGAAAGATATAATAATATCTTATATGTATACATAATAATATCACATATGTATATATTTATATATGATATATTTGTATGAACAAAGTTTAAAACCAATTTTCGGATTTGTATGATGTTCAGCTTTTCCCAACAGAGGCATTTAAAATGGTTTGCTAGTCAGTGTGTGTCTAGTTTTTGCATGCTGGGGCTTGTTTCCCCATTTTCAATTTCCGTAAATATTTCATTAACTTAAAGTTTCCGTCTTTAAATGTTGCCCTTCCCTCTTCCGTTACACCACACACATAGTTTGAATGCAACCCATTTTTGACCCGGCCCTTTCGCCAATACATTGGCGGTCGTAAAATTTTACATCTTCGTACACCGTTAAACGTTTCAATATCGTTTACTTTTACATCCGTTGAATATCTTCGGTGTCTCTTGGGTGTCATTACATTCGTCTTGGCTGACTTTGCTTGCTTTTGCCAGTTGGACTGCTTGGCATTCGAAACGGACCCCGACCCTTCGCCACCGTAATGAAATCCAGTCGTTAACACTTTCTTTCGATTTTTTTTTTTAGGTTGCTCAGTTGCTGCCAGCTAAGCGCTTTTATTTATGAGCGGTCTGGCAGGCGCCCAACAACTGTGCAGCGCTTAGTTATGCTAATCGGCACGTTCGACATGTACCTACCCGCTTTAATATTTAATTTTGCTTGACCGCTGAGCAATTTTTTGCAAACTATTAATTTGCATTGGATTTTTTTGCGGAAGAATTATGCGAAAAAATCGGGTGAAAATGACTGCCGCTGAATCATTTTATCGATGTGGATTTTTTTTTTTTTTATATTTATTTTTGTGCAGCCACTTAAATCGGTAAGAATATTATCGGATACCATTGCAAGCGAGTTGTTGACTAAAAGATCTCTGACTGTACGCAAACATATCGTTATAATAATATTTGTTGAGGGAATGCATTATAAAGGGTTGAATTTTACCCAAAATTTTGAGCGGTTTTGGTCTGCCTAAATTCGATATTCGATCAATCGATCGAAAAAATTCATAATGATCTCTGAGTAATCACTTAAGCAAATTTTAATTAGTAAGGAAGGCCTAAGTTTGGGTGTAACCGAAGGATTGAAAACGGGGACGCCTTCAGTTGTCGATTAAAAGTAGTATTTTATTATGTTATATCATATACATATGTATATATGTATACAGCGTCAGTGAATACTCAAATGTAATATACATATCTAAGATAAATTTAGCCGAAGAGGGTTTATTTAATATATAAAGTTGACATGCAAAAGTTCAAATGGAATATCCAAGGCCAAGGTCAAAACCAACTTGAAGTTTGCGTTTGTAAATCTTAGTAATTAGGTGTGTGAGAAATAAATGTAGTATTGACCCGATTTACGCCCACTCAATTTAATTAAGATAACTCACATATGGACACACATATGCACTATAAATTAAACCGAAAGTTCGAAAATCTTTTTATTAAGTATATGACGGCTAACAGAATCCTTAATCCGATTCAACCAAGTACATACATATTTACACACAGGCATACAGTTATCAGAAAATAAAGATTCCGTATTACCGGTTTCATTTATACCGTATTCAAAGGTGAATTTGTGAGTTATCTCAAGTCAGAGAGATTCTTTCCATGATAATTGCTGACAAAGGTTATAATTAAGTCAATACTTTTCCCAGCCTTTTCGATAGGCTTTCTAATCTAGAAATAAAAAAATATCAATTTTTTTTACAACCCCTCACTATTCAAGAATAAGTCTGCAAGATGATTTTTCAAAAATCATATTATTTTTGGAAATATACCAAGAGCTAAAAATACCACATAAAATTGATAAGATCGTCGGCATGAAGAGGTTTTGGGCTGAGATGTGGACCGATTGTAAGAAATTTAAAAAAAAAAAAAAACAAGTAAGGAAGGGCTAAGTTTGGGTGTAACCGAACACTTTATGCTCTTGCAACCTGCAAGAAACAAAGACAGGGAAATACCTTAAGGTGCAAAGAGTCAACCAGAGGATCGGACCGACAGGTATGTATGTGTACGACAAGAGGTTTATTAGAAAAACGAAAATCATTATACATACATATGTAGTTTATAGTATATTGGACTTGGGGTAGTATGGACACGATTTTAAATAATTTTCATTAAGGTACCTCACATGCCATCACGAATCATATGGAGTAAAGTCGCCCGGATGCATATCCATTTTAGGTACAAAGGTACTGTTATGAATAAAGCACCCTCTCTTATATTCATTGGGATAACTCACATGTTGGCCGATATATGCGGAAAAAGTATCTAAAAGTCTAAGGGAAGCATTGACACACTAATATACCATTGTCAGGAAAAGAATATCCCTAAATTTCAATTATAATAAATCTATCTATCTATGCATCTCGATTAGTTTTAGCTGATACGTATGTTAAATCATCATCATCATCATTGAATCACCACGTTCCAAATTTTGACAAAAATGTATATGTATTAACGCTCTTCAATAAATTTGAGAATAAATTCCTTGGTGAAATTATTAAATTCAAGGTAGGGCTCAGATATTATGGTAAGTTAATGCCCATATTATAAATATACTATTTTGAAACAAGTAAAGAATACCCATTGGATTCTTAGTAAGGGTTATTCAGGGGAAATTTTCCAATAATGCAATCCTGCATTGTGGTGTACTTATTTTGACAACGCTTGGCACATTTTCCTCCCTCTATCAGCCATTAAAGAAGAAGAAGATCAGCCATTGTAAGTTGTTGTGTGTTTGTAAAACACATAAAAATTCTAATACTTATTTTACTTAATTAAATAATTGGTTAACACGATTATACAGTTAAAAGATACATATTACGAAAAATATAACTGATAACTGCATGTTTTGTAATGCAATTTTTTGGAGGATTGCAAGAAGTTGAACTACGAATACTTGTCCTTTACTAACATCACTACCCAATTTTATTATAAAAGTCCTTATAGTTTGCGTGATAAAGCATTATCGGAAAGCTGAGTTGCTATTCATTCCCAAATACCATTTTTTACCATCCAATCGGTCCGCTTAACGTAATCTATCATGTGTCACGTGTTCTATTATTTTTACGTTCGTGCGGGATATGCCATTTCGCGCTGACAGGGAGGCGTTGTCGAATTACAATCGGATTATAGATTGGCTGGAGAAAATTTCATCAGATTTGAGTGTTTCCAGAGAATCTACACCTTTTGACCTGTTAAAAAGCACATTAAAGAGACAGATGGTATCGGCGTACACCGAAAAGTTTGGATATATGGACGCAAAAAACCAAAGCACCCCACATCATTGCATTGTGGACAGTTACGCAAATGCTATAAAATGACATATTCCGAGATGCAGAAATGGACTAATGCTATCTGCGATGTTTCCCCGAAAGAAAAACCGGTAAATATACAATACTTTTGAAAATTATAGGCACCCACGTATCTTAAAGTTTGACTCTCCATTATTAATTTTTAGATTTAAATATAATTTAGTTCATTCCTTTACAAAAAGGATATAAATTGAAGTTTGTATAAAATGTTGTAGATTTAATTTTCTTTGCACAAAGTTTCAAACCTGATGTAGTTAGCGTTAAGGAAAAAACTATAGTAATCGAAAAATACTATAGATAAAATAAAAGATAAAAGCTTGTGAGTATATTGGTGTAACAACTGGAATTATGGAAGGAAAACTTCTCCAACCTGCTGAATGGTAGAGAAAACATAACACCAGGAGATCAATAAACTGATTTGACCTTATCAATGAGGCTTCAGCTTCAACAACTGACCAGATATTCACCATGCGCCGAATCCTGGAAAAGAATCGTGAAAGAAAGATCGACACATACCCCCTCTTCGTCGATTTTTGTGTAAACTCACGTTGCTATATGGTGCTAAGGCATGGACGATGACAATATCTGATGAGTCGGCGTTACGAGTTTTCGACAAAAGTTCGGCGAAAAATTTATAGAAGGAATAATGAGTTTTACGATATACGACGACATTGACATAGTTCAGCGAATTAAGAGTCAGCGGCGGAATGAATGAAAAAACTCCAGCTCTGAGAGTATTTGACGCGGTCCCTGGCGGAGGAAGTAGAAGAAGAGGAAGACCTCCACTCCGTTGGAAAGATCAGGCGAAGAAATACCTGGCTACACTTGGAATCTCCAATTGGCGCTAAACAGCAAAACGAAGAACGATTGTAAATTGTATAGTAAATTAAGCTATAACCGCGTAAGCGGGATCTTCGGCAATAAAGAAGAAGAAGAATGATCACTACATGTCAAAACGATACCGCAAATTTTTCTCATACCAATATTTTAATATGGTTCGGAAATATGACAAAACAAGTAAGGAAGAGCTAAGTTCGGGTGCAACCGAACATTTTATAGTCTTGCAACTTGCAAGAATCAAAGCCAGGAAAATACTTTGAGGTGTAAAACGTCCTCCATTTTTTCATATTTCAATTTTATGTCTACATATAATATACATACATATATAACTCCTATACTGACAGACATACAAGGTTTGTTAGAGAAACGAAAATCATTCTGTGTAGTATTCGTGAGTTGGCGTAGTATCGACCCGATTTTATTTTTTTCCTAATACCACATACTATTAACATTTGAGTTACTAAGAAACTCATCATTTAGAGTAAAGTCAGTCGGATTTTCGAAAATCCTGATATTAGTTATATGGGGGTACGTCAAGTTTTCGTTTAAATTTGTCTATTTTAGGCATAAAGATACAATGTTATGAGTAAAACACACTAGCTCATCTTCATTGAGATAACGTGCATATTGGCCGATATGTATGTATGTATGCATATGCGGTTTAAAGTCACCCGGAAGTTCGATTATCTTTATATTAGGTTTATGGGGGCTAATGGAAGTATTGGTCCGATTCAACCCAGTTTTGGCACACAGAAACACCATTGTGAGAGAAGTACTCTCCCAGAATTGCAATTATATATCTTAGACATTAACCGATATTTTGGAACAAAAGTCAACTGGGGTCCACATATGCGGTACCTAGGGGCTTGAATAGTTTTGGTTGGATGTGAACAATTTTTGGTCATAAGGTGGCATATTTCAACTTTTCTCGTCACTCTGATCATTTATATATACACATGTATATATGTATAACTATTTTGATCTCGTAAGTAATTTGAGCATGAGTAATTTTGTTCCAATGTATATCAAATTATCATAAAATTCTATTTACAAAAGAATCGGTTTGTAAATTTTCGGGTACACAATTTTATTGCTTCTTTTACCATATACTTGCATATGCATGTAACTATTAATTGCAGCGAACCTAAGTACATATACATATGTACATACATACATATGTCAGGAAAAACACAATATATGTATGTATGTATGTATGTAAATATCAACAAAAAAGTATCACAAATGCAACCGGGAATATTGGAAACAAATTACCGATTTTATATACAAATATTTGTTGATAAATAAAATAATAAATAAATCGAAATCGACTCTACTTTTTCAGAGATATCTGTTAAAAAATATTAAAAATATTTTCTTTACCAATACAACGGTATAAAAGTTTTTTTTCAGGCAGTCGCCATTTCGTGAAACATTTGTTTTTCCAATTTTCGTATAACCAGTCATTGCGACATTATTATAGATTAATAAGTTTTTTTGCGGCTTCAGATTGCTAGGATGGTTGAAATCGTAAGTCGGTCCACGTGCCAATTTTTCTGAGATTCTCCACCTCATCAGCTAATTTTTTAATATTTAATGTTTTAATTTTTTCTGTATACTTGTAATGTTAATAAATAACTAATGAAAATAGGAATAGTAAAAATATAAAAAAAATTAAATACAGTAGAATACCACCTTAAGCAAAAATATATGTATTGGTTAGCACTTTCCCCAGCACTAATATGATGAATATGGATATTTGTGAGATAGATTTTAATATAAACCTATCGGACTAAGTGATTATGATTCAGTTAGATGCCCAATATGATCCATCCATAGCTTCGTTGGATAAAGAATATTTTATTCTTTCGCAATAATTTTTATTATGCTAGCACCAGATACCATAATGTGCCCCCGGGTTTCATCTTCGAAAATTGGAAGAGTGAGAACTCCCGAACTTCGCCTTCCTTACTTGTTACTTCTGGTTTAACAAAATAAAAAACGGGGTTGTCTGATGTCAGACCTTGCATAAAAAACTGCTTTGCTGTATTCAACTTAAGCAGCTTAAAAAATCTAAAACTCTTTAACAGACGACTAAATAATTTATTTGCACCTCACAGGTTAATGAGACTTCGTGAATAAGTTTTATATGATAAATATGTAAGTACATATTGTATATAGTATTAACATACATACATATGTATTTATGTATAATATACCTTATGTTTGATTATATAGTATGTCCATATGTAGATACAAACATACATTTACTTCCAATTTGGTACGCCTTTATTTATCATTTGCGCATTCAAAATAATAGCTTGACAGTCTGATTGTCGTCTGTTGTTCGCGGCAGATGTTTGCTGCATTCGGCTACTGCTATAGCAATAACAACGCCAATGAGAACAACAATAGCTACATTTGCACATACATATAGCACATATGAATGTACGTAAACAACAGTCATCGCAACCAGAAACTCATTGCATTAATATTAGGGTGTGTGTGTGTGTGGATAACGCAATGTTACGAAAAACAACCACACAACTGTTACGGTAAGACAGTGCAACAACTACTCTGCACACAAATAATACAAAGGTGCTGACGAGGACGCAAACGAACGAATTTATTCAACAGGGTTGCCAACATATACTAGTAGAATATCAGTTTGCTAGTTTAGCAGTTTATAATTGTGGTGTATATATTTTAGCAGCTGGTAACACTACGACTTCTCTGAACGTGATAATAAGTTTATTTTTCATGAATGTATATTCGCCAATTTGAGAAAAATTATTATTTAACATAAATCTTTAGTTAGTAGTACTCTGGCCAAAAAATAGTAAGACTTTTTAATTTAAATTTCAAGCGAAAAGGCATTCGTCGAAGCTTTTTTTAGGTTGGTGTGTTTGCCAGTGACATCTGTGACAAATATCACTAAAGTATAGGCTTGCTGTTTGGAAGTCCATAAAGTGTATTCGGCGATTTTGCAATAATTGAAAGTATTGAATAAAGGAGTTCCAATAGATTTAGTGTGCGGAATAAAATTTCTAGTGCCGAAACCTTAAGAATGTTGGAAAAGGCGTCCGGTGATCTTTGTTTGTCACGATGAAATGTTTTTGATTGGCATCCTTAAATACATACATACATGTAAATTCGATAAATATTCAAAACCATAACTCGATTTTTTAAAATTCACAAACGGATAAAATCCCCTACTATAAGAAAAAATAATATTTCAACTGTTCTCCTGATTCATACAAATTATCCATATGTATTCTGTTACTAAATTAAGTCTACTTTTTACTTCAGGAATGATGGCAGCCCTGTGCCTCTGTATACCTTAATTTTACACGGTCGCTATCAGCGAACACAAAAAGATATGTTCAGGAAGGCGAACAAGCAAACGAATGCCCAAGCCGAAAACTTGGAGAGTATTTAACGCTAGCGGGCCTAAAGCGCTGCTGGTTCGCTTTTTCATTTTGAGCACAAAATAAATTAATGAGATTTTCTTTTATATCGTATGTTTGTCTACATGCATATACATATATTTATATATACATATATGTGTGCTTACGTATATAATAATGGAGTAAACAAGCCTATGTTTTCAATGTTTTGCTGGTTCTCAATATTTTCCACTCAATATTGGCTAATGGCACGGTAGTTTTTGCTATTGCTGTCGCGACTCTGGCTGCTTGCTTTGCTGGAATAACATTTGCTGCCTTCTTCGCATACTGGAAATACTAGCTATTCCAAATAAGGAATGCGTTAAAGCGATAGGAATTCGAATAGAAGGAAAATATATGGACATACATACATAGGTGCGAGTAAATGCGTTGCGAGGAGAATAAATCTTTGTAAGGCGAGTGGAATAAATAAAGTGAAAGAGAGGAAATTTGAGATATTGTGCGTGCTCTGCATGTTGGAGTGAATGGTAATGAAAGAATATGATAAATATTTACATGTACACACATATACATACGTATGTATGTATATTTGGGTACATACATATTCGATTTTAGAAAGACGGTTTTATATGATGCCTCTCAATAAAGGTACATATCGGCTTTTGGTATATAGATATAGCTAAGTATATAAAAATGTGAACTGGCTTCTAATATACATATGTATGTAAATAAGTATGTACATAGTATTTTGTGTATGAAAAATAGTAGAATGTGCATACATACAATACATTTATAGTATGTACTTAGGCATGGCCAAGGTTGATGTGGGTACTTTGAAGTGTATGTTTGTGGAATATGCGCATTTCGAAAAGAAGCACGTACAATATATAATTAAGTAGATAGTATATAAGTATGTATGTAAATCTTAGACCAAAATGCATGCATACATACATATACATAAATGCATGCATATGTAAGTATGTAGAGAAAATATTATAACATGGGTATGTACATACATACATATGTACATACTATGTATAGCTTTGTAAATTGCTAATATTATAATAATCGGAAATCTACTCAATCTAAATGAACAATAAACAACTAAATTTGCAGAGTTAGCTGTTTTAATAAAATATGTACATATTTCGCTTTTTTTAAAGTCAAAATAATTTAATTGAATAAAAAATGGAGTACAATAATTTAAACACTCTTTGTCTTATTTACATTTAATTACTGCTGTAGGGTATGGTGCTTAGTTCTTTTCATTGTGGGTGTTTTTTTACATAGCTGTCCCAAACTCAGCGCACCACCCTGGAGAGGTATGTTTCCCCTTCTCACTTTAGCTCGCCTTCAAACCGAACAATATATGCATTTTATATTAAGAGAAACAGAGAAAAATGGCTGATTATACTAATATGAAAACAAACCTCTTATTTGTAGAATAAAATAATGAGACCTTATGCTATTATGTTGTCAAACTTTATAAGTTTCTCCGTGAAAATACCTTATGCAGAAATGAAATTTATAATCATGAAATTTTATTTTATATATGTAACATATATTTATAAACATATACATTTTTTATAAATCAGCAAATATATTAAATGAGATTATCTAATTTCATATTTATTTTGAGAATCAAATTACATACATATATAATATCTAAAACATAAGTTCAACATTTTTAGACATATGTTATGTCATGTACTATGTACAAAATAATGTATCATCAGAAATGCAAATTCGAGTTTTAACCAATATTAAAATTACATACATATATTTTTACATCATGTTCCATTTTAGGTTCATATCAGATATAAACCAGTTTTCAATATTACAAAATTCTTTCTTGTTCCATTTTATTTCGTGTAATATTATCTTGTCGAAAATGTCCATACAAAGACTTTATTTTGATCGGTCAGTTTGTTTGGCAACTATATGGCAAAACATTTTGTGGTAATATTCATGTTGAACAAATTTAAAAGCTTTTAATTTTGAGAAAGATTGAACTAACCAACGTTGTAGCGGTCATCACAGAACACTTATCTCCAAATTTTCACCTTCAGGAAACTTGGTGAATTGAATCGTTACACTTCAAAGTTTCAGCATACATTACCTTGGCGAATGTGATATTTAAGAGAAATTGGACAGCCAGGGATGAAAACACTTAAATTCTGTAAGTTGTTAAATGGTGGTATTGGGTATTACTTGGGATCACATTGGGTCTTATGTTGGCTTAAGGGGTATTCTTGTCTAGTCGCATGAATTTCAGATATTTTTTGAAATGTTTAAAAAAAAAGACAATTAATATTTTTACCATTAATTTTTTATTAGTTATTTATTAACGTTACAAGAATATTAAAAAAAAAAAAAAAAAAAAAAAATGTAAAAAAATCAAAATATTAACAGCTGATGAAGTGGAGTATCCCAAAAAACTGACACGTAGTCGCGATTACGACCCTTCTAGCTATTATTTATATTTATAAAAATTATTAATCTACAATAATGACGCAAAATCTGGTTCTATCTGGACAAAACCTGTCACAAATTACGTTGGGACGGTTAATATCAGTTTCGGCCATGTCCTTCGATTTGCCGAAGATAAGATTGCCGAGATGTTTCAGCATCACTCTTGCAAAGGTTGGAGAATGGAGTATAAAGTGCTTGTTGTTTCCACCTCACCCTCCTCCAACTTTGACAATTAGCAAATGAATGATTATTTGACAGTGTCCAGTAAAAACTCCTACAATTGCGGCAAGATGTACAAGGCAAGTAGTTCCGTAGATTTCTTAGGTTCTACTCCAGGCCAGTATGACCTCCTAGTCGTACACGAACTGGCCGTCAATCAGCGCCTACTAAGCCCACGTGAGGTCCACTGGTTCAGGCTAGAACTCAAGACGTCAATGGAGATCCAACTTGGTCCCATTCCGATGTGAGCGGATGTGTACTCTCTGGTTTGCTCATCCACCCAACGAGACTGATGATGAAGTAGCTTGATGCTATTTCTAGTTAAAACAGACACTGCTTAACTATCTATCTTTAAGATATCTTTAAACGTACAGTTAGCGAGCTCACCGCAAGTATTGCCACCTGCTGTTGAAGTGAATGCTCACCTCCCTGAAAGAGGCTGAACTTCTTAGCAGTACGTCTATCGCTACCTTGATAGCAACCACTTCTGCCTGAAGAACACTACAGTGATCCGGTAGCCTAAAGCTAAGATTGATGGAGAGTTCCCTACAGAAGACTCGTTCACATAATTACCTTCTAGCTTCGATCCATCTGTGAAAAAGCTCACTGCGCCTCTTTTCCAGCGGTTTCCCTTCATTCACATTCGCCCGTCGGTTTAAGAGCAGAGATAAAGCAGCTAGTGGCCACTGCGACGCATTGGTACAGATTTTTAAGAATGCAATTAAAGGAAAAGAAAATCTCGGAGCGTCCTTGTTCTTTACCCTTCATATACCCAGCTTTCCTTAGCCTTGGAGCACCCTTCTTGGTGTAGTCCGCAATGTACCGGAGATGCCGATGAGAGCCGAAATGACGACTGCCCGAAAAGAAATTTTGTACTTCTTTGTTTGAATGTTACGAATTTCTTAAAAATAGTCAAATTTGAGGTTATGGCTAGTTCCAGTAACAAAAAAGTTTATATTTCGAGAAAAAAGAGTTTAAATTTTCAGTTCCAGCCGAATTAGTTTGGATGCCAGGTCAACAAATTTGAAAAATCCTCCATTGATTTCCCATTTTAACCAACTAACTGCTTATGTATGTATGTATATGCATATATGTATGTATATCTTATATATACAAATCACATGTGTTTATATATACATATGTATATATACATATATATACATACATATGTGGACATAGTAATTATATTATATAACTTTGAATACAACCATCGTTGAGTTTTCTCATGTGTCTATATAGTATACATACATATATCTTATGTAACTCCCTTTTTTATACCTACTACTCACAATTTCGAGAAATTACTAGTAGATATGTATGTCTTTGCATCGTTTCTCATTATCATCGCGCCAGTGGCAGACGCCGAACAAGCAATTAGCGTGATTACTGGTTTGTGGTTGTTTGAGTATATGTAGATATGTATGTATTCGTTTTATTTTTGACTTTGCCCTGCTTGCTTGAGGGCAGAGGGTTGGTTGTTTTTTCGCGCCAAATGAAAATGACAAGCAGCTCGATGATTAAAGACGAGGCGTTGCTGTAGCAATTTGCCTTTACATTTCACTCAACTTCCACAAACTTGCAAATAAAATACGAGCACAAAACCTTTGTTGTATTGTATCAAGCACATATGTATGTATGTATACAAGTTTGTAAGTATATTGATATATATACGTATATTATATATTACATAAACGCATAAGCGCTTACATGTAGCAAGTAAATATGTTCCTCATTTACATAAATGCAAATTTACGCACTTCACTGGAATCCTTTCATGTTCAATTTCAGTGGATGTGCTCGTAAATGCGGCGGCGTTTGTATGTGTGTGTGTGTATTTGTAATTCTATCTGACTGCGCACAGTGGGTTGCCGTTGCGTAGGCAGTTGTATTGGATAACCCATTAAACGCACAAGGACAGCGTTTTTGGCGTTTTTTATGCAAACAGACAAATGGAATTGATTACAAAAAATAACTGTTATTTATGAATTTTAACGAGCAGGGATATGACACATTTTGCATAATGTGTTTGCCAACAAATGATTGGTATTTAAGTTAGGTTAGGTAAATAACTTGATATTCATGAGACCATGAAAAATATTACTGGAACTGCTAGAGACGCTTGATATCCAGAACTTCTAAATACGGATCAAACGGACCGTCGAAGTTCTACAAAGCGCCTAGAATCAGCCACAAGTTCATTGAGCTGGCTTATATCTATTCCAACCAATTCGGCGGGTTCGTAGAAAGTATCGCAATCCTGATACTTCAACCTTAGCCTGACAAAATTTGAAGAGTGAAGGAGACAGTTTCTTGATGTTTCCACCTCACCTTCCTACCTGTTCCCCAAAATCTTTAGCCTCAGCGCTTGAGTGCCAATGGCACTATATCCAATTAGGACAACTATCATTGCGGCCATATGAACCATGGTATGAGCTAGTAGTTCCACGGATCTTTTGCGTTCCACTTAGGGTTAAGGAGCTCTCGCAACCCCACAAGAGCTGGTTGCCGACCAACGTTTGCTGAGTTCGCGCGAGGCCCATAGATCCAGCGCCCGAGTGCACGACGACAGGGGAACCAGCTTGTTCCCATCCTAAGGGATTTGGTTAAGGATGCCTTTCCTAACAAGCTTTACAGTTTCCGGCGATTTCGGTGTGACCAGGCAGCCGAACAGGTTTAATTTGGAAGTAGCTTGATCATACAGCTGGTGGGGTCATGCATTCCTTGACTAAATATCAGCCTTTACCTGTGCTTTGCTATCGGAGGTATGCATCTAAAAGAAGTTGCACTTCTTTGAAGTACATCTCTGGTGCCACCTTAGTAGCTGCCACTTCCGCTTGAAAGACACTACAGTGGTATGACAGGCTGAAATAAGACTTTATTGAGAGCTTCCGGCAGAAGACTCCCACTCCAACTTTCTCCTTCAGTTTCGATCCATCCGTGAAAATTTTCACCGCACCTCTTCTCCATCGACTTCTTACGAAGGTGTGTGCGTAGAGAAGAAGCCGCTAGGAATAGGTTCTGCAGCGCAGGGGTCCAAGATATATAGGATGCAATTGAAGAGTGAGAAGATTTCGGAACATCCCACCCTGGGATCCCTAATGTGTCCGACTTCCCGAAGTCTGAGTTGGACTCCAGTGTGAAATATT
Source organism: Bactrocera neohumeralis (assembly GCF_024586455.1). Taxonomy (NCBI): domain Eukaryota; kingdom Metazoa; phylum Arthropoda; class Insecta; order Diptera; family Tephritidae; genus Bactrocera; species Bactrocera neohumeralis. The sequence continues at coordinate 5,821,778 of NC_065921.1, read as the reverse complement.
ATTTCATCCATTGTCACATATCGACATTTTTCTCAGATTTTGAGCTTACGCGGCACCCACTTTGCGCAGAGCTTTCGCAAAGCCACTCATTCTCAATATATTCAATACTTTCCATTGATATCTCAAGAGTCTCAGCTCTCTCCAATAACTTCACTTTACGGGTAACCGAAACTACATTGGGATTTTTTTTCGTGGGTAACAACCTCTTTAGGGCGTCCACTGCCATCATCGTTCTCGGTATTCATTTCACCTCGTTCAAACTTAGCAAACCACTTTTCAACAGCCGATTTCCCTGGTGCAGAGTCCAACTAATGAAGATCAATCCAAAACTTGGCTTCAACAGCATATCTCCCCCAAACCATTTCGAAGGCCGATAGACACTGAAAAAGGGTTATCTTTAATGTTTGGTGAAATTTAAAAGACATCGTTTATTTTGAGCTTTTGGGTGGCAATACCGCATATAAATCTGAGGTGTTTTGTGAAAAAATTAAGTGATACACTAAAACAGAACAGGCTATAATTGATCAATAGAAAAGGCGTGGTGTTCCATCAGTATAATGCGAGTGTTCATATACATATGTAAGTATGATGATTGCTTAAAGTATTTGTGTGTGCTACTACATCCACCATATTCTCCAGATTTGACACCTTCGGACTATTACTTGTTCCAACCTCTTCAAAATGGTTTGAAGGGGAGAACGCTCACCTCAAATCACGACGTCAAAAACCACTTGGATCCGTTTTATTGCCTGCAAAGATCAAAAGTTTTGTGACCGTGAAATCCATGTCTTGGCTGAAAGATGGGAAAAGGTATTGAATTAAAATGGAGAATATATAATTTAATAAAATATTTTACACAATAAAAACGACTCATCATTATATAACAATGACCACATCCACACAAAATTAAAATTACTTTCTTCTTTTCGGTACACAATCATATAGACAGATATGTACATATGTACACATACCAGGAATTTTACCAGGACTGATGATAAAAACTATCTTTCATTTCTTTAAACACAAATCTTAATTATCTTTTTTGGGATCTCTACCCGACGTTGTTTGTGTAAAAGATTCAAATCTTTTCGTAAAAGTCTAGCATTGACACGCTTCGTATTGAAAACATTAACGAAAATTTGTTGAGTTTATCCATAAGAGAGGATCTGATCCTTCACTGAATACATATGTGTGCGGTAAAGTAGATTTTCAACGCTTCCGTAGCTGTGATTGAAAACACCAAATTTCAAGAAAACTCGTTGTTCAATTTTTTTGTATGATAAAAATCGAGAGACAGCTGCGAGCACACACTAAATGACACAAGGAGCTCAAACTCCATACAAACATGAATAAGCTGTAACAATCCAACCAAAATCGATTCGATTTGCGCGCGTTATTAAATGGATCTGTTCGGGTGCTATTTATGGATGGTATTTTGCATTTAACTATGGTAGATCCGAATATTAAATATATTGTAGTTTATAACAATGACTTTATTCACTCGAAATGAAAGTTGCTTCCCTACCTTATTCTGTCGAAACATTATCGGTACTCGATTAAAATATTGCAACATCAAAACCTATACCAACAACATATTTCGTTCTGTTGGGAGTCGGGGAAAATTAAATTCGACAAATGATTGGAATTAGTTCTGGATTAAACTTATCTTTAAGGTAAAACACGTACAATTATGGTACATCTTCTGCTTGTCTTCTTTACCGCGGTTATAGCCGCGTTTACCAGCGCGCGAGCCGTTTCTTCTTTTCGCTATTTGGCACCAATTCGAGATACCAAGTTCAGTCTGGTCCTACACCACCTGATCTCTCTAACGGAGAGGAGGTCTCCCTCTTCCTCTGCTTCCACCAGCAGGTACTGAATAGAAAACCTTCAAAGATGGAGCTTTCTTTTCCATCCGGACAACATGACTTAACCCTCGCAGATGCTGTCTCATCGTTCCATCGGACCATAAACTTTCCGCAAAACCTTTCTCTCCAACACTCATAAGGTCGACTCATCAGATGATATCATTGTCCATGCTTCATGCAGGATGGAAATAATGAGGGACTTATAAAGTCTGGTCTTTGTTCGTCAAGAGATGACTTTAAGTAGCACCTGTTGGCAAGAGTGATTCTGCATTGGATTTCAAGGTTAATAATGTTGTTTGTGTTGATGCTGGTTCCAAATAGACGAAATAATCTACGACTTAAAACTTTTGACTTTGTGTGCTCGTGGGATCCAAGTTGCGAATGCGATGACTGTTTGTCTGATGGCAGGTGATATTTCGTCTTGTCCTCGTTCACAACCAGACCCATACGCTTCGCTTCCTTATCCAATCTACAGAAAGCAGAACTAACGGTGCGGTTGTAGAGGCCAACGATAACAATATCATCGGCGTACGCCGGCAGCTGTACACTCTTATAGAAAGGAGGATGGAGTCATGCGTAAAAGTACACACAAGTGAGGAAAGTTCTTTGATTGTCATGCACTTGGGAGTGGCCTGAAAAGATTCTTTTACATATGTATGACTCAAGCATCTCACGACTTACAGTCTTTGATCAAGTGTCCTCTGGGTAGCCTAAAAACATCCGCTTGAAGGCTTGCTCAAGTTATAAGCTTTCACTGACAGACACTCATCCGGATTTCAACTCGTCTCATCATCCTGATCATTTATGTACATACATACATTTGTAACCCTATATCTAATTCGATTAATTTTAGGAAGAATATTTCAAGCTAGTGCCTTCGCTAATCAGACCACCAGTTTTCAATCTTTACAGTGGAACCACATAAAATCAAAGATGGTTTCGGCAGGAGATAACAATTAAAAGGTTCTCTCTACAAATGGTTGGACAGCGAAGCTGCATAAACCAAAAACGTCCTGAAGGGTTATCAACCCTGCCAGCGATTTTAAGAAGACCCATCAAAGTAATCGGAAAGAGGCATTCGCAAAGGCGGTACGAGACCTGCATAAACAAGTGCCTTGTTAGCCTTTTTTAAACCACTGAAAATACTTCTGTTCTAAGCAAAAGTGGAGAGAAAGCAAAGTATACCTGTCCTTTAATTAAGCTATTATTAGTCCTTTCAAACAGTTTTTATATACATACATACATACATATGTACATATGTATGTACATCCATATGAATTTCAGCTAAGGCAAATGCATGTCGTTACACCGGTTATTTACATTACTCATCGGTTAAAATGCATATGAACATAAATATAAATTTTATATTTTTTCTGCTGTTCGTAAATATGCAAATTTGTCAGATGAAAAAGTGTTTGACAGCTTAATTGTGTGTGGCGGCAGCACCACCAACGCGACTAATGACAACAACAACAATCATACCAAGGATTGGGCATTGAAAATAATAAGTTAAGACTCCACTAGAGGCACTCGAATGAAAACATATTAATAAAATAAAAAGAGACAAGTCGTGAACAAACAATGCACGCACACGTACACATACACGAACACAGGCATGCATAAGTGCTATTTGTGCAGAACGCCATATTTATGCACGAATTACTGACAACAAAAGCAGCAGCAACGGTCACAACAACAACTCAACCAGTAGCAGCAGTCCAGAGCACGGCAGAGCCACGCAACGCACTCAACGCAATTCACCGCCGCGCAATGTTTGTCAATCCACTCGAATAAATAAGCGAGCAACGGCCAAGTGACAACTCGACAACCACGGCAACCCAGCAGCCAAGCGACCTCCAAATAACACAATGAACAAATGAACGAATGCGAGCGACTGTTGAAGAGGACCGAGGCAAACACACAAACACTTTTAAGTGCCCACTAATATATGTATGTATATGCCTACTTGCTGTGCACCAGGGGAAGTATTGTGGGTCTCTTGGATAGAGTGGAGCACCGAGGCGGGAATACAGAAGGCATGAATTGAATGGATGGTTGATGAAAATACTTTACAGCTTTATTGGTTGCATACATCCAACTGACAAAACAACATACGAAAGCAAGTAAGCAAACCGACACGTCCGTACTCCACTCAGTGGGTACACACACACAATCATTTGCCCATTAGAAGGCATACATTTATATGCGCATATTGGTTTTCATAACAAATATGTGCATGGCATGTAGAGCCCTGTAGGAAATGATTACCTGTATGCTTTGAAAGCATTGTTCCAGAGGTTAGGTGGGTTTCAGAGGTACCAAAAAAAAGGTATTTTTACGATTTTTTTTAATATAAGCAATCATATATTTGAAAAATATAATATGGCACGTGAAAGGTACATATTTGAACAATGTCTCCTGAAATTTTCATATAAAAATGTTGAAAATTCAGCCTAAACATATTCCGTTAATTCATATATATATATGTACATACATATGTAAATCTCGTTTTTGAATGAAGGAAATAAATACATATAAATTTTCCTTTTCCTTTTTTTCACAAACTTTGAAGAAAAAACATCATTTCTTGGTCCAATTTTCACCATTTATAATAACTTGTAAAAAAAAACTAAAAAATCCTTCGTTCAATAACTGGATAATGTTATTTTATAAATCACCCACCTAACCCCTTAAATTGTACACAAATATTTTAAAGAATTTAGTATTTGTGAAACTTAGCCTGACAGTGGGTAAAATAGTAGAGTGGATACAAATTTTGTTACTTAAAGGGTTAAAACCACTTGAGATTTTTATTTAGTCTTATTGACTGTACATTACGAGACCCACGACAGTCGGGTCTACGTAACCGGAACGAATCGAGCCAAGGACTGTGAGCTCGGCAGAATTCTAACGCTACAAAAACAAAAAACAACAACGATTTGAGAATATTTTTCGAAAATTTTACGTTTGAACATCAAAAAGTTTTGAGATATGAGCGTATTTATGTGTTTTTATAATTTAAATAGTATAATCCTTTCCATTGTTTTCAGAGTAAGTGTGGTAAACTTCTTTGAAACGGCTACTCCGAACGATTTGACATTCTCACACGATCTTCTCAGATATGTTTATTAGATACTGATCGAAGTATAAGATTTTTTATAATAATTAAAATTTTTGAAGCCACTCTGAAGTGTAAACTTTTCCATAGAAGACGACTTTTTTATGGCAAGCCCGAAAAGCAAAATTTTGACTTACCCATCGATCATTACCTGTATTCATCTATAGTAGTATATATATTTTTTTTTGGTTTCTGGTGTTGAGATTATATTAAGCAGAAAAGTCTTTCTCATCACCAGACACCTGTTTTCAGAGGTCTCTCCAAATTCAAAAATTTTGTAAATGAAGCTCCAATTATTAAATTTAATTAAATTCTGCACATGAGTATTCCATATGTTTCTTTATTTAATAATAATCTATTGAAAAATTTCCGAAAAATCGCATTTTTTCTGACTTGCAAGTCAGATAACTTAAGGGGGTATTCTGGTCTAGAAGCATGAATTTCATGTAATTTTTAAAGTGTCTTAAAAAAAGGCAATTAATATTTTTTCTATCCATTTTTTTTATTAGTTATTTGTTAATTTTAGAAGAGTACAGAAAAAAATTGAAAACTAAAAACAGTAAACAATTTCAAAAATTATCAGCTGACGAAGTGGGAGGTCTCTAAAAATTTCCACGTGACCATACCCATGATTTCAACCCTCCTAGTTATCTGAAACTAAAAAAAAAAAGATTATTAATCTAGAATAATGTCGCAATGGCCGGAACTACGGAAAAGTGGGAAATTTTTTTTTTCACAAAATGGCGACTGCCTGAAAACAAAAGTTTTTTTGGATCACTTTTTCTAACTATTTCGAATTTTTTAAAAATAATAAAAATAAAAATTTGAGGATGGGGCTAGTTCCAACCATAGACAAGCCTATAAAGAAGACTCGATAAAAATTTCATGTAAATCGGTCCAGTAGAACCTGAGAAATCGTGTGTATCGTTCCGAAAAAGTCAGTTTTGAGAAAAACGCGTTTAAAGTTTCGCGTAAAGTCCTTTGTTCAATTAGTTCCGGCCGAACCAGTTTGGATGCCGGGTCAGAAAAATGCCTATATCCCCGAAAATAATTCGAATTTTGAAAAATCCTCTTGTACACATATTCTTGAATAGTTAAACTTTGAAAAGAAAAAAATGTAGATTTTTTTAAATTTCTAGACCAGAATACCCCCTTAATAACACACGATTTTTTATTATGTATTCTGCAGACCATATCCAAAATAACGAAAACCTGTTAAGTGTTTGTGCAAATTTCTAGGAATGTATTATAATATTGACTTAACTAGTTGGTTTTGTATGAGATTCATTCTCTTTATCTATTACTAAGCATCCACAATTCTCACATCAATCATTTACATACATATACATATACTTAAAATAAATACAACTAACACATCATCTATTAATATACATAGTTTCAATAAATGGTTAATTTACATTGCGTTCATCGATTGTACTGTTGCTATCGAAGTACCAGACTTTTACAATAATAATACTTTCACAACAACTATGAAACTGTAAACTAAAAAACTTCATTCCGTCATTGTTAAAGCGCGATCAGTTGGAAGAGATTTTTCCTACCGACCCAGCCGCATAAGTGGAACGTTATACGACTTTTGTGCTGATTGTACAATATACTTGTTTGGCTGCTGAGACGTCGCGAGCGCAAAGAGGGGAGGTATCGCGTTGAACGGCAAATTATATTTAAGTGGTGCGCCGTTTCAGGCGCACAACCACAGAGGCATAACGTTCGAAATTGGCTGACTGTTGAGTGTTGAGCGTTGAGTGATGGTGGCAGCGCGTCGACTGAGGCTGCCTCACTGCTTCACTTGATGACTAGCTAGCCGTTGGACTGGCGAATTCATGCCGTGATGTATCGCATTGTGCAAAGCTACTCAGTGCCAGTGAAATGTGGATGCAAGGGGAGCGTAAAGAGAGCGAGTGAGTAAAATTTGTTGGATGTGTTATTAGTATTGTTGTTAAGTTGTTGTGTATGCATGTATGCATGTGCATGCATACAAATTTTTCACTGGCCTCTGCTGCTTAGACGGTTTCTTCTCATGCGCGCAACTCTCCGAGCTCTCTTCAATTGGTTTTGCTTGACTTGGTTCACTTGCGCACTCGGAGATTTTCATTACTAGTTGTAATTTTCTTGCTTTAATGTTTTATGCATTTTTATTTCGTGTTTGTAAATTCTTTTTCTACAACTTTGCACAACCCTCTGCATAGACAACTATGTACTTGCAACGGGGCTATAATGGCAAGGTGGTGCTAGGCAAGGCATGGGTAAGTGCGGACGGGTGGGTGGTTACTGTGACTAGTGGATTGGATGATATACATACATATATGTATATGTACATATGTATGTATGTATGCTAGTATGTGAGTGCATATACATATAGCAGGGTGCGGTTTGGTATGGAGAATAGTGGCAATATTTACAGTGCGACGACCTTAATTGTACCTTAAACAGGGTATATTAAATTTGCCACGAAGTCCGCCTGTCTGTCAGTCTATATGTACGTGAATTAGTCCCTCAGTTTTTGGTATTTAGTTCTTACTTGCACACGCTATTTTTTTCCCAAGAAGCTGCTTATTTTTTGGAACCTTTGTGGCCGATCTTTGAAAACTTTTTTATTTGACGATATATGTATGTTCAAGATATTTGGCATGGATTATAACCCAAATCAACGCTACAATTGTTTACATTGAACTGCTATAGCATATACATACATATGTAGCTGTCATACAAGCTTACCGATCAAAATCAAGTCCTTGTAGGGAAACTTTTTTTATTTGATGACATATTTTCACGATATTTAGCATTGGATATTGCCTAAATTCACGTTTGAATCTCGGCATACATAGTTAGATCGTACTACAGTAGGATATACAGGGTTTGTCAGGAAAGTAATAGGACAGAGTCGATTTAAAAAAATTTACTGAACCAATCGTTACAATTCTTTAAAAACTTTCAAAATAGGATCCTTCTGCGTCGATGCAGCGCCGTCAGCGCGATTTCCAAGCATTGAAGGCGTCACGGAAGACATTCTCCGGAATAGCCTTGATAGCCGAGGTGCATGCTGGGATCCCCGCTGCCGTCTCAAAATGCTTGCCTTCAAAAAGTCCGGGGCACATCTGGCGGCTGCGGAAGCGTCGGGATGCTGGCCTTCCTTAAGTAGCTGTTCACAAGAAAGGCGGTGTGAGCCGAGGCGTTGTCGTGGTGCAACTTCCAATTGGCTGCGATGTCTTGTCGGACCCAATGGACCCTTCGTTTGAGTCTCTTGAGAACTTCCATGTAAAACTTGGCGTTGATGGTTTGTCCAAGAATAAATTCATGGTGGACGATGCCTTTGATGTCAAAAAAGACAATGAGCACCGTTTTCACTTTGAATTTGTCATTCCTTCCTTTTTTGGGCAAGAGGACGCCGGCGTGTGCCACATGGAAGATTGCCTCTTTGTCTCCAGATCATACTCAAAGATCCATCTGGGCAAGTCTGCTTGATCATATCAAGCGTCTCTGTTGGAGATTTACCGAGTTCCACACAGAATTTAATCGCGTACCTCTGCTCTAACGAATGCTGCATTTTCGGCTCTCACCAAACACGTCGCGCAGAAATATTTGTCCTGACTCTCCAGACAACTAACCAGCCGCTCGTTAGCTAGGAACGCTCTCTATCCAATCCAGTCGGTGCGCGCACACTAATAAGTACAACAATCGTTGTGATTTACGTGAGTACCTGCCGGCGACGGCCTAACTTCACGGTGCTTTCTTTGAAGCACATAGACCAATACAATGCGTTGATCAGCGCCCCAAAGTATAAATGCATTTTGCACGTATTTTTGGTACCAATTGGTTTAGGTGGATAGGGACACCTTTACCACCTTGGTCGGGTTCGAGGCCGATCTAAAACCTCTGCCGTACTTTGGGTCCGACATACGGCCGCAGTGCGTCTCTGCTAACTGATGCCCGTGGTACCAGATTAAAGTGGAACTTCAAATGTCTTTTTAGGAATTTAAATATAAAGTCTATAATATCATTTCAAGCTGTGTAATAGCAATATTTCTGACAATACAACGCTGACATTTCAAGGCAAGCCGAGAATGACAGTCATAGTGCATATAGATTTTAGTCGCCTTTTACGACAGGCCTTACCTTACCGCGAGCAAATTCTAACTCTTACCCGCAGGGGGAGCTCCGAAGTACAACATCCGGTGTGTTTTACGTGGGTACCTGCTGACGACAGTCTTACTCCACGGCGCTCAAAAGCACAACGGATCAAAACAATGCGTTGATCAGCGCCCTGAGAATGCTAAGCATTTTCAGTACCAATTGGCAGTGTGGCATGGACACACTAACCACCTTGGTAGGGTTCGAGGCCCATCTAAAACCTCTGCCGTACTTTGGGTCCGGCACCCGGTTGCAATGCAACTCCACATTCAACTGACAAAGTTCCAGTTCTTCCCGCATTCGGGTTTTAATCACAACCACCACGAATCTCCACAAAGAGCCAAACCCAATGAGCAGATTGAAGTTACCTCCAAGAGCTACTGCTCCCCGTGGTACCAGGTTAAAGTCTTTGGTGTGACCTTGTAACCGAAGCTACAACCAGTTAAGCTTCCATACAGCTCTGGACTGGTGGCCAGGATCTTAGTCGCCTCTTACGACAGGCATGCCTTACCACGGGTATATTCGGTTTCCCCCCTGAACCCAAGGGGTCCCCAATACCCGCAGGGGGAGCTCCGAAGTACAGGCGCGATGGAAGAAAAGCAGTCCTATTACTTTCTGGACAAAGCCTGTATATGTATGTATAATATATATGCGGTTACCACTTATCGCTGTTCTACTGTACTATGAAAACATTGCCGTGACAAAGAAAAAACAATTTTCTAATAACTAATTAAAGGCGATTGCAGCTTTTCCAATTTCTGGACCTGCTGAGTAATAAGCAGACAAACAAACATTCACGAACATTTATATACAATCGCATAAAAATATCCACCAGCATGAATATAAACACAAAGACCGCACATTCATTCATACAAACCTCGGTACACACATAGTTATGTATGAATGTGTGTTTGTGTTCTGGAACTAAAATGTTCATGGGTGTTGTGTGAATGCTAAATGGGGTTTGAAATTAAATTTTGCATTAACATCACGTTTGTTTAAAGACATTAAAAGTGTTAGACAAGGATTTTATTGGCGTGAAATGTTACCAGTGTCTTTGTCTCTATGAAGATGTTGTTTAAAGTTGCTCTAAGCTGTAAAACATTTATGGACATATGTACATACAGACATACATATGTATGTATATACAGACATATGTACATACTTACTTGCATGTAGCGATAGTTTCGATACGGGTGGTCTCTTTATTGGCTTTTCAACAAAGAATTGATTGCTTTTGAGATTAACAAAGAATACAGCGCAGCAGCAACTCTATAAATACATATGTACATACATATATTTGTATATACATATATACATAATCTACATATGTACATAAGTATATGTGATTATTATCGATATTAAGTTTCTTAATTTTTAACTTAATAGCTTTGCGAGAAGTTCACGAAAGTTAGGAAAGTACTCTCATTGCCATTCACTTGGAAGTGGCCAGATTCTTTTACATATGGCTCAAGTAGCTCACGACTTAAACCAAGTATTTTCTCGTAGGCCAAAGAAGATCCGTTTGAAGGCGAGTTAAAGTGAGAAGGCGAAACACCTCTCAATAGGGTTGTGCGCAGGGTTTGAGATCCGTCAAATAAAAAACGCGCCCAATGAAAAGTAAAATTCAGCCTCGGAAGAGAAATCCCCCTCCAGATGACGACCATGGCAAACGCACTAAGGACTCTCTGTCGATAAACAAAAACCAAACTATATAAGCCACTCATCATTCCCGTCTTGGTACATGGCGCTGGGACATGGATCGTCCACATCATCTAATTAGTCGTTGTTACGAGTTTTCGAGAGAAAAGTTCTGCGAAAGATTTATGGTCCTTTGCGCGTTGGCCACGCCGAATATCGCATTCGATTGAATGATGAGCTAGTTCAGCGAATTAAAAGACAGTGGCTATGCTGGTTAGGTCATGATGTCCGAATGGACGAAAGCACTCCAGGTCTAGAAGTATTCGACATAGTATCCACCGGGAAGAAGAAGAAGAAGACCTCCACTCCGTTGGAAAGACCAGGTGGTGAAGAACCTGGCTTCCCTTGGAATCTCCAATTGGCGCCACCTTGCGAAAAGAAGAAACGACTAGGGCGCTGTTGTTAACTTGGACTTTTCGTTTTACCTGATCGTTTGGAATAAAAGTCCAACTGAACTGTATGAAACTCCAGTCTTCCTTCGTAAGAGGAATTTGATGATTTACGCCGAAGAAGCATATCAAACTTTTTCAACTTTTGGTGCTGCACAGAGAACATACATACATATGTATGTATCATCCTTAAGGTACATTTATGACTCGACTTTTGCACATATCAAATGTAGATACAGCTATAAACATGCCAGATAGAGGTTTTGATCAAAAGCAGGTTGGAATACGAGATATCGAGAACCAAAAACAAAGTACAAAATGCGGACAGACGAAAGGACTGATAGGCATGACCAAATCGACTCAGCTTGTCATGTCTATAATTTATATTTATATTTTATAGGGTCCCCGACGTTTTTTCTTAGGAGTTACAAACTTCGTGGAAAACTTTGCCCTGTCAAGATATAAAAAATTGTACAATCTTAGGTCTAAGTTTTTGAAGTCCGATGTCAAAAGTAATCCCGAAGCTTACACTTAAACCGTAAGAAACATACAATGGGAAGAATCCAATAATTCTAATAATTATACAGGTTTGTGCGCCGTAGGATTTATTGACCCAAACCTTTTTATTTTGCATATAGAACCAACGAGTAAGAGTTACGGGATAACTATTAACGACTAAATTTTTAATCTCGATCGAACTGCACCTATCATTTGTAGTTTGGGTCACGCAACAATCGGAGGTCTCATTAGTCTTCATCCGCCTCTGAACTCCTAATGGATTTAATAAGGTTATTATAATTCAATATGTTTTTCAAGGGATAATAATTTGAAATGAAAATATACACATTTCATTCATGTAGCGACGCCTATTTGTAGTTACAGATAATAAAAAAACAAAACACATTTATATAACATCTAAACCTAATTAAAAGAATTTATGATAACCACCCTTAAATAATATTTTTCAGGTGTAGACTCCAGGATGCGCACTTACTTCTTACACATGTCTGTATGTATGCTTGCATGTATGTATGTATGTGCATATGTATGAAATATGTAACTGAAACTCAATTAGGAAGCGGAAATATGCTATTTTACCATACACACAGTGGCGGACATAAGGGTTGCTGTTCGAATAAGAACTTAAAGCTTTTCATATTTGACGTGGTATCTGTCAATTTGAAGTGTTTTTCAGACTAGAAACTCCCCAGGGAATTACTTTCATATTGCTGTTTCTAATGATTAATATATATGTTTTGAACGGTTCACCGGTTACTTTCGTGTTTTAAACCATGATAACTAACAACAATAAAGCATAGAAAATCAATGGCTGTAACAATATTAAGTGGATATCAAAGTGGACCTATCAATTTTTTCTATTGATTTCTCAGTATTTATATGTGTGTAGCTCTCTGTAATTGACTTTCATTCAGTAATAGATTACAACTTTTCCTTCCCGATTGAATAAATACTTTATTATCTGCACAGCTCCCTAATGGAGGTTAGTGAATGGTTCGAACGACGAAGAGCATGAGATTTGCTGAAGCCTTACTTCATATTAATCATAATCCTAAACTAACTGAATAGTTTGCTTTTAAATTATTAAGCAATGCGAGTTGTCGAATAGTGGAATGACACTAATTTCTTCGGAAAAATTGTCGTCAGCCGAACAACTCGCAACCATTTAGAGTTTAAGGGGTTATACCAGTGTGACGCGTGAAAAATTAGGCGATTTTCGTGAATTTTTTTTAAGAGAAAGTATGCTATTGAATATTTCGAACTTCTTTGACTGTAATAAGGTATACTTTCAGCTATATTTTCAGATTTTTTTTTACAAAAATGTTGAAAAATAACGGAGTTATGAGTAGTCTTCGGAGGTGCCAAAAAAAAGTGCCCCAACTGCTGGCGGGAGTCCGGCCGAATGAGTAGCTGGAACCAAAAAAGTTTGAAAAGTTTAGTAAACTTAAAGATATTTCCTATACAATGACCTACGATTTTTGAGAAATATCAAAACTTAACAAAATGGCGTAATTTTGAAAAAAACAAATCGTTTTTTTTAGGTAAGAAATGGTCGTTTGTTAAATGCCAAATCGACAATTTTCAACCAATCAAAAAGATCGTAGGTCACTGTATAGCTAAGTCGAAGTCGATCGGTTAATTTCTCGTTGAGGCCAGCAATTTCGAAAAATGTCGTTTCGAGAAAAACGCGTTTAAAGTTTCACTTATACATGTTTGCACCTCCGAGCGGTCGCTCTTAAGAACGCTGCCATCCAAAAACTGTTCACGATACGACCTTCCCGATTTCACAGGATATTTATGGAAATATAAACCATCGAAAAAGCTAATTTTGAAAGTGTCACACTGGTATAGCCCCATAATACTTCAGCGGAATTATTAATCAGTTCACAAGTAATTTATCGTAAAAATGTTGGCAATCAAACAAGGCTATAACTCCCGCTTACTAGAGTTCTCCTCAATAAAAAAGAAGAAGAAGATGTTGGCAATCAAGAGAAATCACTTAAAGGGACACTTCGGAAGGATCAATGCTCCGTTGCGATGTTCCGAAAAGACTTCCTGAGAACTCATCAAGAGCTTTGTAAAGCAAAAGCCTTAACCGAAGAAGTGGCACCGCAAGTAGAGAAAGGATTTCCGCATACTTCATTCCACCTACGTTTAGGTTCATATTTGGCTCGGACAGTTTAAGAATTGTTTTCCTAAATTGGTAGAACCTTTCTTATGTGTGTGTGAATTCAATTAGTGTGCGCTTCGCTGCTGTTTGTTTATGACGGGGAAATTTTGTCTGGCGATTTTTATACTTAATGGGGTCTATGAACACATGGCGCGTTTCCCAAGATGTTTTTTCAGTTTCAAAAACGGATATATGTAAGACTCGGTTTGCCAAATCAGGTGAATACGGTTACTTAGAGATGACTTTCATTTTGTGTTTCGTCAAAAAGTCAATCACAATCATGTTAGAATGTGGTGGAGCATTCAGGTCATACCCAAAATTTTAACCAAATTGGTTGAGTCGATCCATAAGAGATATTGGGATCGTTTACTACTTCTCTGATGCCAACACGTGGATTTTCAAACACTGTTTGATACAGATTTTTAGATGTTATCGTCATTAACCGAGCTGAATGGACGATATGCATGAGATAACTTCGATGACTTCCCGACCTTCACTTAAAGCTTTGTGCCACTCAAATACATGTGTTCGTGATAAAGTAGACTCCTCAAATAACGTCTACAACATTTCCAATGTTGCCGTAGCCGTGATTCCATTGGAAACACAAAATTTTAAGCAAACTCGTGCATTTTTTTCATGGTAAAAATTATCGTCCAAACTTTTCATGTCGAAATCAAACAGCTTCAAACACACACTAATTGACTTCACACGAACATAAAGAAGGTTTTACCAAATGAGGAAAAAATTGCTATCGTTTTGATTGTTGTCATTAGTTTAAATGAACCCGTCCAAATCAAGTTTAATCTTGAGTGTATATTAAGGCGGGTTCGTTTAACTGTATCAACACAAGTACAAACTACCAAGTGAGGAAGACTTCGTGTTATGCAGAAGAATGGTGTACAGATAACATTTATGGCTGGCTATCTGTCATATCTTCACACATATGTATGTACTATTTATTTGCTATATTGATGAAATCATTTAAGAAACTGAGCCGAGCGTACATGTCTGAAGCCATGCATGAAAATGTCGAGTTTAAATAAATGCATTTGTTGAACAAAGACAACATTGTAGTTTGTATTATCAACGCGCTTAGGTCAACAGCAACTTTAAAAACAATCGGTCTTATCTGGAGGAATCGCCGCTGAACTAGTAGCAGCAGTTTTCAAGATGGAGTGATTATGACTTTTTGGATGTCGCTCCATGGTTTCTCACCATTTATTTTATTTTAATAAAACTTCTTTTTGCAGCTCTAAATGTTGGATAATTCTTGTTAATCCCAACGCAGAAAATAGTTAACATAAGGACTGAAGACATCACAGTGCTGTATCGGCAGGGTAGTTTTTTTTGAAGCGGCGGATGTGAGGAGTTCTAAAAATGGCCATGCATGACATACTAGGTCTTTAGGCTTATATTGTCTGCACTTGATAACCATTAAATTTTTGGGGCGGTGACGTAAGTACCCAACATTTTACGCAGTAATCTATTGATACGATTTTTGTTGTAGATCGATGAAAAGCCATGAACAGCTCTACAAGTTCGAATAACCGTTTTAACAAAATCGGCATAGAAGGGAAATAATGAAAAAAAAAATAGCTTCGACTTTGTCTCAAATGAAAAATTACATTTGCCTCGACATTCAGTAACATTGTCAAATGCATATTTCATATCTAAGGAATTATATTCAAAGTGCAGAATTCAAAAAATCTCCGAAAAAGCATTAAAACGACATTCATTGTTTTAAGTTTTGGCATGTAAGGAAGATAAAAGGTTTCATTAAATTTAAAGGAAAACATTGCAGTAAACACATTTTAAATAACAATAATTTATTGTTTAAATAATATTTTCATATAAAGAGTAAAATTAAGTTATTTATATACTTATGTATACCATTGGCACACAAACGTATTCATATTACAAATAAGCACTCATGCTTCAAAGCAACAATACCGTTTTATATCACGCCACTGCCGACTGAACACTAAAACCTCTTACATTCCAAATGTAAAACGCAGGCATCGAAACAAAAAAACAGGCAAAGGCGAATACGCCACTCGTGCGCTTCTGAGGCATCACCCACTACTTTCGCACTCACAACACAATAGGCTGGCATTTCCCCCACCTTCAGTCGGTTGCTCTCGTTCGCACACACATTTAGCACCCAGCATCGAATAACCAGACCAAGAACGTCAGCAACAACATCGAACACGGTGACTGAATTGTGTTTTGTTGGTGTCCCGCCTGCTACTCGCCGTTACGTGCATTTCTTGCAACTACACCACTGACGCGCGAGCCAAAATGAAGTTAGTTGCTTCGGCAGCCATCGGTTTCGTTGCCGAAACACGACCGTTGCCAGAAGTGGCCAATCAAGCTGTATGCCAGTCGAAGGGTGGGCGCGGCCGCAGCGGCAACGGCTCACTCTATCACTTTCGCACGCAACCATTGGGTTTGCCACTTTTTCAGTCTAACATTCAGGAACGGCGCATACAGTAGGGATGGGGCAGGCAGTTGCTGAACACGAACGTTAAATAACGAACGATAGCAATGCTAAAGACGAAGGCAAGCCTAACAGATTCGCCACCGTCGTTTGATGTTGATGCACCATAAGAGAGGGAGAGTTGTGCGTTGTTGCTGTGGATGTTTGAGCCTTCATTTATATTGGTGAATAAATTGGATATGCGAGAGTGGTTATTTAACTGAGAAAGTATTGGTTTTTGGGTGGTGGGGTCATTCGGTTATACTTCGTGCTTAGATTCGGATTAATTTTATCTGCGCAAATGTTTATAGCCGAGAAAAATCGTTTGGGCACAGTGACTCAGAATACAAAAATGTCAAAGAAATTGTATTCGATTTAACGAAGCGCTGGGTATTATAAAATTGGTATGTTTTGTATTGGTATATCCTTATCGATAATTTCTTTTATTCTCTAGCCTGAATTTATTGTTGCTAAGTGTAACGATATAGCCCTTAGTAACACCGGTAAAGAATGCGTTAAAAATACTTTACCCAAAGTAAGAAAGCTTACAGGAGGGGTTTCTTTGGAAAATAATTGAATTAGCATTAAGTTTTTGCATCTGTTTTGTAATCCCGAAAGTCTTAATCAAAAGTATGTAGATTTTAAATATCTAATCCCAAATGCTAAATTTGAAGTTTTAAAATAAATTTTAGCTCAAATATCGAATTCGAAAAATAAAATAAATATTAATTCCAAGTTTAGAGTTAAAAAAAATGTTTGAATAGAACAGTTATCTTACCTGGAAATCCTGCACCGGATTGCGATACATCAAAGTCCTGTCCGAACACATTCAGCACGACATACATACATACATATACAATGTATGCCAGCGCTTCCGTACTAGAGCTTATACAGAACCATCGTCTTCAATACTCCAGAACAATAGATGACAAGGTTTTAATTCTGATTTTTGAATTGAAATTATACTTTCAATTTTTAATTCAAATTTCGAAAATTAGAAAGTTTAATTGTTAATCGAAAACTATTTAATTAAAATATTTCGATCGAAAAAACTTACCACTAATACTACAGAACTCTTTAAATAGTTTTTTAAATAAGAAAACATTTTTTGGTTGGTTGAAAAGTGAGTAGCAGTAGCGCCAGACCGTAGGCGGTCTGAAGCCTTCATTAGGCTCATAAAATTAAATAATCAGAAAGTGGATACCCAAAAATTTGCGAGTTCTTCAAGTGCTCAGGTTATGAAACCAATTTTTTGTATTGATTTCTATGCAATGCTTCGAACTATTAGGTTATCTCCTCTCACTCTTGCGGTAACTACTACAATTCCAAAATATAGTTCGATTACATGATGTGTCTTAGATATAAAACCGAATCGAGAGTGATGCTTGCGCAGCTTCGTTCTGGATACTGTAGCAGGTTAAACTCCTACTTATCTAGAATCAACTCTGATATATCAAATATACAAAATCCAGCGTGCAACGAGTCCCTGCTGGACACTTACCACCTCTTTGCATGCCCTGTTAACCCTACACATCTGACACTTCTCTCGCTATAGTCCGATCCCGTCGTAATAGTACGTTCCTAGACCTACCGTTAGATGACCTCGATGAGAACTTATTAAATCCTTACCATCCTAACGGGGACTAGGTAACCGTTACAACAACAATAACAGCGAAAACCGAGACTTGGAGATACAAGTTGGGAGTTGTTGATAAAAAATCGGCAACAAATTATTGTCAATACCGACGCCTCCCTGAAAACTCAGGGTCAGGGAGGAATTGTTCTCGATTCTAGCTCGCTCGCTAATCGCATTTTTTAAATAGTTGAATATCGAGATGAATTTTTTTTAATTGTGCCTTATTATTAGCCCATAGTACAAAATCGTTTCGTTTAAGGGGCAGCGGTTGGGGCAAAACACCAGACCGCGACCGAGAGAGAAAAAGAGCGCAAAAATGAGCGAGAATAGCACACATGGCAAGCCGATGGACATGTATTCGTTTGTGAATGCTCCACCAGCGTTGTAACAGTATTTTGTTGGCATTCGAATTGTGCAGTTTGTATAGCGCGGCTGATAGCGGACATAACAGTCGGCGACGCGACGCACTTTCCAACTTTTCAACTGAGTGAATTTCGCTTTGGTAAAACTGAACTGAAGTGCGATAGTGAATGAAAGCAAATAGAAGCTGAAACGCTAAAAAGTCAGTAGCGGTATTGTTGTTGTGGTTCATGCAAAGGCATTCGAGAAATCGATAAGGAAAACAAGTGCAGAAGTGAAATAAACGTAAAAAGGAAACACAAAAGTAAATAACGATAATAAAAAAAACAGTGTGAAGGAAGCAAAGGAAAGTGGGCTTAGTGCAATGTGCGCAAAGTGGGCCGCCAGCTAAATAGGGGAGGAGCGCACAGCAGAGCAGAGAAGGTAGCGGCTCGTGAATTGTTGTTAAAAATCAATATAAATGTTAGTATATAAAAAAGTATATTCGTTAAACTTTTGCCGGTTACGTGTTTGAAAGCGTGTGGGCAAAAGCAACGCGAGCGTTTACTGTGCTGGAAAAGTGTACAAAATTTCGTGACGTTTTTTGTTGCAAGTACGGCAAAGTGAAATTTTTGATGTGCACCTTTTGTGCCGTAAAATATATACAGAATGTAAGCAACCATTTTTTCTTTCCATAAATGCATATGTGTGCCTGTGTGTGTGTGCCTAAAGTTTCTAATGGAAAAAATTTCACTTTACAATCTGTGCTCTGGCACACACATATGTATGTATGTATGTATATGTTTCTATACAGTGTGTATGTTTATTTGCACATATGGATATGTGTGTGTTTTTAGTGTTGTTGTGTGTGAGTATCACCATATGTGTATGAGCAGTTAGAGCTAGAGCGGTCAAGTGAAGAATAATCGCTGAACTGAGTGCGCGGGCAAAACACTTGACACGCACACATAGCTATACAGCTATTTTCGTATATACGTGTATGCAGATGTGGCTGTGTGTAGGTGCGTATATGTGATAACGCGGCGCATGTGTTCCACTATCAGGAACAATAATAAGAACCACACACACGCACACTTGAACGCGCTGTGGGCACGCGTTTGTAACGGCGCGGCATGACAAGGCGACGCGGCATTTATCTTTCATTTCGTAGTTTCGTATTGCGGTGCCCGGCTCGCTTCAAATTGGTGCGCGTTCGCATTGGAATTTCGACGACGAAAATATCGTCAACATAAACAACAACCACTACGGCTAGTGCATGCAACGTTTGGAAATAAATAAATCCAACGTTTCGCGGCGAAAACGAAGGCGAGAGAATTGGGCGCACGGTGGGCGAATGGGGCGAATTCATGCTCCAACTAGCGGCAACGGCAACTAAGAGGCGTAGAAAGTTCGCAGTCGCCGCCAAGCGTTCGGCAGTATACGAATTGTGCTGCTTTTCGGCTTTAAATGTGTATCTGCGAGCACAAAAAAAAAAGAATAGATAGATACAAAGCTTAAAACAGACACTTTGTAGATGCGCAGTGCAAAAATCGCGCTATTCGTGAGCGAAGCGTAGTCACATACATAGACACATACTCGCTTTGCCGACAATCTCTTGGTGGTGGTGCTGGCGAGTCGGCTATAAGCTGCCGCGCCATACTCCACTCTGTGCTACAGATTTACGGAGCGAATTCGGCGCGGCAAGTATTACAATGTTAGCCGCAGTCTCAGTCGGTCGGTTTGTGGTGGGTGGCGCGCGAACTAAAAACCGAAAACAAGTGGAAGTAGTAGAAGTGGCACGTTGGTGCTAGTGCTGATGGTGGTGGTGATGGCGCATTCGCCTGGTGAGAGTGAGAACGAATGTGGTGTGTGTTTAGTGCGCGCGCGCATGAGTGAGAACGACCGAACAACCGAGCGGCGTACGGCAAGCGCCAACCAACTTTTCACGGAGCGGCACGGTTGTGTGGTCGGTGGCATTTTCGTTGTTCGCTAGTTTCGAATTTGATGGCTGCTGTGTCAGTTATATCGTTATATCGAGCGGCAAGTCATAATTTTAAAAGCGTGTGGATTTCTTTCAACCCGCTGTCGCACTGTGCCAGACATATTCGCGGGCGAATAACACAAGCACTTGTGCATATACATATGTATGTGCCCTGCTAGTGTTTGTGTGTGTGTGTGTGCGTGTGGGACAACAACACATTTATGTGAGTGAAACAACAACAACACAGTGGTGTTGCAAATTAGTGCAAATATCGTTGAGCGCCGCATCCAACCACCATCGCCATAGGCAAGCAAAGCGCACAACTCAGCCGCCCTACTTTGGATTTGTTTTTGTATTTGTGTGTTAGGTCGGGTTGTGCGCTATGGTGTGGCGGTGTGCGGAGGCGTGCGGCCGTTGGTATTAAAGTGCGGAAGTATTTAAGTATGTGTGTGCAGGTGGGTGGCGGAAGAATTATAAAATATTACGGTAAAGCCAAAGAATGGGGAATAGGAAACAGAGCAGCAGGAAGTAAAAGCAATTGTGCAACGAAACACTCTATTCTCCACACTTACTTTGCTGCTGCTTCTAATTCATATTCCGTTTGAGTCGTGTGTATGTTTTTTTTTATTTCTAATTCTCTGTTGCTTTCCTAATCCTCACGCTCTCATTGTTTTGGCTCGTTTGTGCGTCGGTCGGAACAAAATGTGCGTTGATGCGGTCAGCAGTGAGTAGAAAACAGCTGAGCGTGAGTGCGTGTGTTTTTATTGACTTCGGTGTTTTTATTTTTGTATCTATCTGCCTAGATACATACATATGTACATATGCTGGTGTGTACACGCATGTGAGTGTTTCGGCGTGAGTTCATTGAAATGCGTGTGTTTCTATGTATGTGCTAATGTGCGTCTAAACAAAATATCAACAACAACGAAGACAAATTAATAACTCAAGCGCAGCGGCAAACGGCATTGAAATCATTCAAACACACGTACCGAAACAAATAAATATGTATAGCTCCGCACAGATATAAATGTACATACATACATACAAACATACATACATATTTATTGTCTATGTATGTATGTATGAGCTGTGTTCTTTCAGTAGTAAAGTTGAAGCGAAGAAAACCAGAAACATATTGTTTGAAAATAACACAGTTTCGCCGCCAAATCGTATTGATATGTTGTGCGTGTATGAATGTATATGTATGTACGTGTGCATGTGTTTCAATACTACACCTATTGCATTTTGGTTTTGTGTTTATTATTGTGATTATTATGTGCCTATTTGCCTTCAAACACTTCATTTAATTGACGTTCATTTGTACGTCCGCGCCCGCGCCCTCCGCGCTCTGCTTTAGTTCAAACAAACGTAAATATGTTTGTACAAATGCGAGCGTATGAATATAAGTATTTACTTGCAAAAGTGTTCGTATTCGATAATTTATTTGTAATATGGCCTGTTGGCGATTAGCCGCTATTAGCGCTGATCTATTAGCGATTAAATGAAATTTGTTTTCTATTTCACTTTGAATATTGTTACTTTTTCAATAACAACTTGTGAGCTGAATATTGTCTTATTAGCATTCATCTAAAATAACCTTTATTTTCATTTAAATGTAATTTTTTTACCATATTGATGCTTGTCTCACAAACTTCATGGTCGCATTTGCTTAAATTATTTAGCCAATATTTACATTTTAAGCAGATTTTTTGAATACCACTGCGTTATGAAGATTTTCTTCAGCTTAAATTATGATTTCGACATTGCTTAACGTAGCCATGCCTTCTCTGCCAATAACGATTTTTGGTTAATTAATATGGTTCCAGGGTGGACACTGTTCATGTCGATTTGAAGACAGCAGTACGCCGATGATATTGAACTTTGTTTTCGCCAGGCCGAATAAGGAAGCGAAGCAAATGGGTCTCGCACACGCGGCTTGACTCCCACGTCACTGTAAACAGTCATAACTTCGAATTTCGTCTATCTTGGAACTAGTTTTAACACCAATAACAATCTCAGCCTCAAAATCCAACGCAGAATAACTCTTGCTCAAAGATGCTACTTCGGACTACTGAGAAGTCAAGGACTGTCTGAACCGACTATGAGCCGACTAGAATAAATCTACTTCATTTTCAATCTCGTTTGGGTGCCTGGTCATAGCGATTAGCTGGTAACTGCAAAGCCGATAAGTTGGCAAAGAGGACACTCTTGCCCGCTCACATATGAGTAGGAACGAGTTAGCTTTCCGTTGTTAACTGGAGTCCTAGCATTGTACCTATGAACCCCGCGTGCAGGCGTTGATTGACTACCAGCTTCTGTGCGATATCCTTTTGGCATAGAGTAGAACGCAGGAAACCTAGTGAAGTACTTGCAGCAAAGTTAATCTTGCCGCAATCTTAAGTGTTCTTATCTTCTTCGACTCAAGTTGTCAATGTTGTATAGAAGAAGGTTAGGTGGTAACATCAGGCGCTTTATCTCTAGTGTCCAGCATTTGCAGGACGAAGGTTGCAACATCTGGGCAGTCTTATCTTCGGCAAACCAGGAAACATAGCCAAAACTACCATTCAAATTTGTGATAGGCTTTCTACGTTGACCAAGTGAAGTTGCGGGTAGGATCGAGTTCTTAACTTGAACCTAAACTTAACTTATCTTAACCTACTTATTCAATTTAATTTTGTGTTTAAGAGATTTTGATGAACCTTTCTAGAATCATACATTCATAAAATGAAAATGATTTTATCTCAGAATCATAAAGCCGACTTCTACTTTTAAGGGTAACAGGTGTGATTGATAAGTTCCGAAGAGGACCTTAACGAAGGCGATTTAAAGTCAATACCACTGTAAGGTGGGTGACAACGAGGATGCTATGGGCTTTTCTATGCTGCGGCGAAAGCCGATTATGATTACATATTGAATTATGTGCCGTGAAAACTGAAACGTAAAATTGTGATAATCAATATTAATTATAGACATACACACATTCCATTCCATTAGAACTAGTTAATAGCCATTAATCAATCAACCAATTAGTGATGAGCTCAAAGAGGCTTTAATCAACGTGGATTCTTCACCAACTGAGTCTTTTAATGACTTTTGGTAATTCATAATTACTATATAGAATCTTAGGTAAATACATTAACTGGGTAACTTTACCGCTCGCGGTTTAAAAGTTGGCCATTGGCAAATTGGCGATTGCGAAAAGAAATGGTACATGAGCAATTCTTCAAACTTCGCTATATTACTTTTAGCCATTCCTGCGCTATGTTTCCCACATTTAATGCTTAATTTTTTTCGGTTTTGTTAAAAATTGCAGACTCAAACTTATTTTTGCTTCACCACTTTTTCTGCAGTGTTTCTTTAGCGCTTTTTAGTGACTTCGAACGCTTTACGAGCGTTCCAAAGAGTGAATGCGCGCGTCTCACTCACTTTAATGTCTCTTCTTTCGTCACAATGGCTTTTATTTTCACCGAGCATGCTTAGCGACTTGGCGTCGGTCAACGAGCTAGCCTAGCTAGCTAACCCGTCTCAGCATAGCGAGCCGGTAGGTAAGCCAGTCATGCATTCAAGCATTCAGTCAGTCAAGTCGTTGAATTGTCAGTCACATCAGCAACGTGCCATATAAATCGTCACTGTTTTTGTGTGTACCGTCAGTCATATCGCCATTATGGTGCTCAGTCTGGCCGCCTGACTTTTGAGTTGCCTCAATGTACACTTACTTGCATGTGTATTTCTTTTCTTTGTAGCAGCAGTTTTTCTGAAGCTTTCCCTTGACTTGGTTTTATTCCCATCTTTTGTTTCTCCTCACTGCTTTGTTGTCCGTCATTCGCCAACGTTGTTGTCGTTGTCATTTCAATTCTGTGATTTGTTACTGGAGTAGATGCATAGCGCAGCATAGCTTAAGGCCCTGGCGGTGACAACGACGTCAACAGCAATGAGTGGGAACAGCGAGCGAAGCGAAGCACGCATGCAATGGCTAAATTTATATGAGTTAAAAAAAATATGGCAAATTCGAATCGCCACTAAACGTCGTATTTATCGTCTATCGGTCGTCCATCTGCAAACTTCGCCCATTCTCTCAATACATAATCGATGCGATCGTCCATAGCCATGTCCGTTTGACGGCGTCCACTTGACGTAAATTCGCGGAAGGCCATGAAACAATCGGATGGCAACGTCGATGCAATACAAGTAGCAGAAAATGTCGCTGCAACAGCAAACCGATGGCCGATGGCCAAGAACGGCAAACATGAAACGAAGCTGCGCGCTGTCATGCCACGAATTCCCTTAAGCATAACATGAAATACATAAAATGTGCCTTTAAGGGGATTCCCAAAAACCAAAAAAGAATTGTATGACAAAATAAATTCGAATAAAGAATGAAATAATAAGCAATTCTACTGAAAATACCCACTTTGTTTAGATTTCGTTATAAATTCAAAATAATCATTGTCGGTTTAGATAAAAGTCCTCTGAATCTGTGTATGTGTAGTAGTATGATAAGAGCCAAGAGAGCTTCGCCATATCAACTCAGTTTGTAAACATATTTTTATACACTAAATATGGTATATTAAGTTTGCCAAGAAGTTTTTAACCCCTTGTAGGACACGTCGAAGACCCTTCTATTTGATAATATATTTTCTTGAAATTCGGCAGATATTTTGAAGATATTGCTACACTATCCTAACATTTTGTTCAAATCGCCGTTGCAAATGCGCAAAGGACCATAAATCTTCTGCAGACCCTGTCCCTCGATGTCGACTCATCAGATATTGACATCGTCCATGCCTCTGAACCATATAGCAGGGCGGGAATGCGCTACTTATGTATAGAGTTTGGTCTTTGTTCGTCGAGAGAGGACTTTACTTCTCAATTGCCTACTCTGTTCGAAGTAGCACCTTCTTCAAGAGTTATTCGTTGGATTTCGAGGCTGCCATTGTTGTCTGTGTTAATACTGTTTTCAAAATAGACAAAATTATCTACGACTTCGAAGTCAACAGTGACGTATGAGCCAAGTCGCGTGTGCGACGACTGTCTTGCCATCATTCACTACCGAACCCATTTGCTTCACTTCCTTATCCAGTCTGGAGAAAGCAGAACTAGCGGCGCGGTTGTTTATTCCAATGATATCAATATTATCGGCGTACGCCAGCAGCTGTACACTCTTATAAAAGATTGTACTTGCTCGATTAAGTTCTGCAGCTCGAATTATTTTCTCCAGCAGCACATTGAAGAAGTCGAACGATAGGAAGTCGCTTTGTCTGAAACCTCGCTTGGTATTGAACAGCTCGGAGAGGTTCTTCACGATCCTGTCGAAACTTTTGGTATTGCTCAACGTCAGTTTACACAGCCATATTAGTTTTGCGGGGATATCAAATTCAGACATCGCGGCATAAAGGCAGCTCTTTTTCATGCTGTCAAAAGAAACTTTGAAATCGACGAAGAGGTGGTGCATGTAGATTCTCTTTTCACGGGACTTTTCCAAGATTTGACGCATGGTGAATATTTAGTCAGTAGTTGATTTGTCAGGTCTAAAGCCACTCTGATAAGGTCCAATCAGTTTGTTGACGGTGGGCTTTAATTTTTCACACAATACGCTCGATAGAACCTTAAATGCGATATTGAGGTGGCTTATCCCACGGTAGTTGGCGCAGATTGTGAGGTATCCTTGTTTTTGGATTGGGCATAGCACACTTAAAATCCAATCGTCGGGCATGCTTGCGTCCGACCATCTGATGCATGCTCCTTATCAGTTCTTCGCCGCCGTATTTGAATAGCTCGGCCGACAATTCATCGGCCCCCGCCGCTTTGTTGTTCTTCGGACGGGTAGTTGCTATTCGAACTTCTTCATAGTCTGGCAATGGAACGTCTGCTCCATCGTCATTGATTGTGGGATCGGGTTCGCCATCTTCTGGTGTTTTTAAAGCATTATTCTCATGCAATTCGGTTTTCATAAATTTCGAAAACCATTTAAAACAACAAAATTTAATTTCAATATTTTTATAATCTCTTCTATACCGATTTTGCAGATTAATACCATTCGAGGCTATTGAAAGTTCACTTAGTTTCAAATCCAATACAATTAATTAAACACAAATTTAATTAATACAAAATAAAATATCCAAGATGAAGCTACAAAAGACAGATAAAATGCTCAAAGTGCGCGAATTCAATGAATTACTCAGCTGCCATCTTTGCGGCGGCTACATGATAAATCCAACAACAGTGGATAATTGCTTGCATACATGTAAGTATTAAGACTAAATTTATGCACACTTTTTATTAGTTTAAAGTATATGAAAATTTGGAAAATTTTAAATAGAAAATCATAATTTTCAAAATTGACACTGCAACTAGTTTAAATATTCCACTATGCTCTAATAAAGTTTAAGCGATCCGCTATTGCTTCGAATTCTAAACAGACTTGCAATTTCTCCCTCCAATTTTCAGATTGCCGTAGCTGTATTGTGCAACATTTGCAGCGCGAGGCTTCTTGTCCACAATGCAAAGAAGTCGGAGGTTTCAAACAAGTTAATATGGGCAATTTGCGGTAAGTTTTCAGTCCGCTTTGCGTATACTAACGGTTAATATGACCAGTTGTATGAATTGCGTTTGTTTTATGACTTTTTTGGTAAACCCTAACCTTGCAGGTCGGATGAAGTAATGCGGGCGTTGATTTTTAAAATGGTGCCCGGTCTATACCAAAAGGAACGGGAGCGTGCAATACAATTCAACGTGACACAACTCAATAGCCAGCAGCGTGTAAATGTTGAGGAAGCGTCCAACGTTGTCAGCAGAGAGCAGGAGGCAGTTGAAGAGAATTTCTTTGCGCCTAACGAACCAATTAGGTAAGAAATTGCGAGCACTTACATATGTTGTAATGCTATGAAAATTCGCAAGTCATGCTGCCCTTTATATGCTTGTGGCAATTGTGTGACAATTTCTATACTGAAGATAATATATTTTTCTTGTCTTAATTTTTCTCTCCTCAATTCTTTTGTTCCCATTGTTTCCGGTCATTAGTTTGTCATTGGAATATCATCCGACTTTGCTGAAGGGCTGCAGCACGAGTCAAATACCGCCTGTGCGTTATCTGCAGTGTCCAGCTTGCTTGAAGATACGTCACTTGAAACGCTTCCTCTGTTCCAAATTCGACATTGACCCCGAGAGTAAGCGTATCGAGGTGGAAGTGATTTATGAGGATGAGGTGTTGCCAAATGATTTTACGCTAATGGATGTTGGCTATTGTTACAACTGGAAGAGGGTGAGTAACAAAAGGAAATTTTTATTATTTGAAAGCGCTATCTGTGTATAGAAAAAGTATATGTACAAATGTATATGTAAGTGTGCATGGTTTTGTTTTAATTATATACATATGTATGTAAGTAAGAATTCATTATTTTTCTATAACCGAATTATTTTTGTGTGGATCCGAAAGTGGTATTGAATTTCCAATTAATATATAAACGAATTTTATAAAACATGGCTTATAAAAAAGCCAAATTTGATTAGTGATTTCTTAGAGCTCCAATTTACTGACAAGTTTCGTCAAAAAATTTTTATATTTTTGATTTTTGCATAATTTATTCCTGAAAATTTTTACTGAGAGCCATTGTATATATTTTTTAAATATATTAATAAAATATTAAGGGATAAAATATACAGTTTCGTCAGAATATTTCATAAAATATCCAAAAAAAGAAATCGATGGACAATAAAATTTGGGAATATTAAAATGTAATCTATTATAAAGGGTCTATAACTATATTCATGCGGTTTTTGCTTTCAAATTATACATTGTGACAGAAAAATACACGGAAATTGTAAATAAAAAGCAAGATATTTAATTATTCATCAATATTTTTTCGTCACCTTCAAAGTAATTGCCACCAGTCCTCGAAACACTTTTCATAAGCAATCGACTGAAAACGGGTTCCACAAAGCGGCAGTTTATGTTTGGGGAACAAGAAAAAAATCATACAGAGCCAAATCTGGTGAATACGGTGGTTGAAGGAGGCATTCATTGCGTTTTTGGTTTTAAGTTCTGTCACAATCGTGGTTCGATGCTATGATGCATTACAATCGTGTAAAATCCATGAATTGTACTTCCACAATTCCGACCATTTTCGAGGGATGTTCTCACGTAAACGCCTCAATATGGCTAAATAGAACTATTTATTGACCGTCTGTCCCTCCGGAACAAATTCAAGATGCACAAAACCACGAATATCGAAAAACAATGCGCATCACCTTGATTTTTGAGCGGCTTTGGCGTGGATTTTTTTGGTTTTGGGTCGTTTTTCCCCCTCCATTCCGATGGTTGTTGACTTGTTTGCATGTCAAACTCGTAAACCCAAGCCTAATCGGCGCTGCCTGACGATTTTCAGTCCTATATCTTTCAGTTTTCACTTCTTCAGTTGAAGAGGTCGAAGTTCGTCCAGAAGGAGGCACGTCTTCAACGATCTCCATGAAGGCTTTACCACTCGTAGGCCTGTGTTTCTGATTAAACTGAATCACCGTATGCCTTTTCCAACATTCGCAATGATTTCGTATACGAAATTTGATTAGAAATACAAAATTTGAGACAAATTCTTTGTTCGATATTTTTATCCATTGTAAAAATCGCAAAACACTACTAAGGTGGCATAGTAATTAAAAACAGTCCTACCAACTTAGGAAAATAACATTTTTCCATCTTTCTGACAAAAAGGGCCAGATTTCAGCTATAAAGAGTGTAAGGGAAAACTTTCAAGCAGCTGTTGTTAGTTTTCAATCGGTCTTTTAACATGAGACCGATCGTTGTAATGATGGAAAATTATAGTCTCTTTCGGCAAACACCTGCCTTAATTTGATGAGTTGTTCTCAGTATCATTTTCCACTAAGGTTTTCGCCCGGTTTTAGAAGCTCATAATACACTACACTAATCTTATCCCGACAATTATAGAGCATTGGCGTAATGGATATTCGGCTTTATTTATGTGACCGTTTGGCCAGGTTTTACACATGATTTTTTGCATTTAGGGTTGTTGTAAAAGATCCATTTTTTATCGATAGGCACAATCCGTTGCAAAAATGTCTTCTTTTTCCGGTGTTCAAGCAGTATTTTTCACAATTCATATGGCAGCCAATTTCCTTGCTTTTGAATACATCTTACTGCTTCTAAACGTTTTGAAATGGCTGCTTATGTGACTCCCAAAGATTAAACTCTTATTTTCCGTGTCAACAATATTCATTGAGTAATGCTTCCAGTAACTCTTCTTCAAGATTTTTGAACGTCCAGGAAGTTCTTCGTCTGCTAAGTCAAAATCGCCACTTTAGCCCGTTTTGTTTTCACCATAATATCATGACTTTCGACAAAGGTTTTCTTCATATAACGTATGAGTCATTAAGGCGCACAAAGACGGCATCTCTGGGCAAACGGCACGATAATAGTTATAGACCCAATATACATATGTACATATGAGCAAATATAATCAGGTTACATAACTTTTTATCTCATGACAATACAAAGTAATGATTTGTAATTTTTGAACTTTTAAAAAATTATCTTAGTCATATAAGTCTTATTTTTAAGTGATCTAAAACTCTTTAGTTCGAAATTTTTTGCAAAGGTTGTACACTTAAAAAAAAGTTAGTTAAAATATATTGCTATAGATAATATTAAAATCTCGATATACCAAAAATGAAACATGAAAATATCGCTTTATTTTTGATTTCTTCTTGTAAAAGTAAACTGGGACCCCTCTACCAAGCATTTTATTTTATATTCTTCTTCAAACCATTAATTTACAGCATGCACCTATGCAATTCACCTATCGCATACTATTCTATGGCAATGAGTCTCAGCATCCTGCAAAGCGAATCAATAAGTCCGACCTCGAAGTTGAGGTGAAACGAAATTCTCGCGTTGACACAGTAAAAACCACCGAGTTAAAACAAAATGAAGGTATTACGCTTTCTAATGAAGCCAGCATTACCAACCTGACTGCTGCTTCTACCGTCAACTACAACAACCAACAGGCATTGCAAAAAGCTCCCAAGAACAAGAGTAAATCATCAAAGTCTATTAAAATCACTTCAAATAAAACCTACAATCCGAGAAATGAAGAGGTAAATGCCCCCGTAAAAATGATATTTGCGCGCAAATCGAGCGTTGAGGGCGGTAAGAAACCGTCACCCAAGCGCAACAACCACGAAGATGTAACGTATACCGTGACAAATGATTTCAAGAGTCTACGCAGCAATGATATGCGTTATAGCGATTACGCCGTCTCGTCCACCACGAGCAATAGTAATTCGCCAAAGAGTTCTCCGAAGAGTGAACACCGTTCAACTAAATCTATTGCGAATGCGCACGAATCATCTCCACCACAAGTGATGCAATCCGTGGGAGCTTCATCGGTGACGGTGCCGAAGTGTGACATTGTCGTGAGTATACCACAGTCGCAGATGCCGAAGTCGCCGTACTCAATCGATGATGAATTTGAGAATGTCTCCTTGGCGCAGTTGAAAACCGCGAGTAAGAAATCGCCTTCAATCACAACAACAACTAACGTAGAGTCACCAAAAGGTGGCTCGACTAGAAATGTGCCAAAGTTAAAAATTGAATTGAATAGTCTGAAGACGCGTTTAAGCATTTCAAAGCCCAAATCGGCTGGTGTGTTGTCAAGTGCGGAGGTCTCAGAGAAACGTGAGCGTACCAAGCAGCGCAAACACTCATTGGATGAAGTAGCTGCGCCATTGAATGATAGACTGGATATAGAGACCTATGCGAAAAATATCGGCTTGCAGCCCATAGAGGTGTTGACGCCACCTGAATCGTGCGAAAAGCTCAAATACAGTCCAAATGCCTCCCCGCTTTCGTCTGCATCCTCAACAACCAGTTCGTCGAATAATGCTTTTCCGTTGACCACAACCACCGAGCTGACTACGAAGACTACTTTCCATAAGAAAAGGAAAAAGAAGCACTCGAAAGATTCGAAGGAACCGAAGGATAGCAAGCGGCGTCGTATGCATGCAGAAATCTCTAGTAAACCGGAAGAAGAAAGCCTTAAAATGAAGGTAAAGCTAACAGCACCACACAATCATAAATCCCACAAGTCTGAAAGTTCTGGTACAAAGAAAAATAGTGATGAAATGCGTAAATCACCACCGATTGTGAGGGATGTGAAAGTGTTGGCAACTGCCACGGTGCCAGATGTACCAGTGACACCAGTAAATGATAGTATTTTGGCATTGAACAAAACTCTCGGTGAGGAATCGCGTAGCATAAATCATCTTATGATGGAAAAGGAAAGAACCAAAGAGGTTGTCAAAGTAGTAAAGGCGGATGAAACATTGCTAACACTCCCACAGACAAATTTGCTTCCAAAACCCTACAACAACATAAGAGATTCCAAATTACCCGCTTCACCACCACTACCGCCCAGTCTCTTCAAGACGACGCCACTTAATTTCAATACACTCACAGTTACCAGCACGACAGCGGGTCAATCAAAGTCTGCAAATAATTCATCCAAACAATTGGACTTGACCAAGGGCAAACAGCAAGTGCCACTGACGACAAAACCAACCTCAGTACCGCAGTATAACAGACAGGGTTCCCTAAGTGCTCCGAAACCACATCCACATTTCATAGTTCCAAGCCTTCCACGACGCCCCTCACCTGGCACAAACAGTTCGTATACACCTTCGTCCATAGCCAGTGCCAGTAGCAAACACCTCGGTATGCAATTAAAACGCTCCGCCTCTTTGGATGAGTCTTATGCAATTGGTGGACGTGCGAAGCAGGTTAAGCTCGATGCGTCTCAGCGCAAGGCGCTGTACGGCAGTTATGCAAATAAGCCGCTTACACCGCCATCCACCAGCGTAAGCATTAGCAAACTGGCCGATACTGCAACCAATGTGCAAAGCTCTGGTGGCACTCATAATAATGCAGTTACCATCACGGCACGTCCGCCGGGCGGCATGACGCAGGAACAAATGCGCTGGCAACTACCACCATACACTCAGCTACATTTACCGTTTAACAAGCCCGCTGTGGAAATCGTGCGCATCAACTCGAATCAAACGAGCACGGATATGCATATACCAGCGTTAAGTACACCAAAGAGCGGACGTATGATGGGACCACCACTATCTATGGTGAAGGGCAAGAAGTCCGTGGGACACCAGTTAGGCGCTATGCCTTCCACTGGCGGGGTGAAATCACCGCCAATATCCCTGAATGCTGTATCTTTTGGACATGGCAGGAATAATCCGTATCGGCTGTCACCACCGGCGCTGGTGAATCTACAAGGTCCACCATTTAACGCGTCCAAGAAGATCGGCGCACTAGCTACAGATAATACCTATAAGAAACCGGAGAACTTGAGCAAGACCAACGGCACTACCGATAAGCAGTTACAGCAATCACGCATTAGTTTGAGGGACTTCAGACCGAGCTCACGTGATCACAGCTTCGATATAATTGATGTTACGGAGGGTAGCGGAAAAGCAGAGGTCAGCCCAGCGGCTGATACTACAGTCAGTGCCACAGCTGCTACGCCGTCAGCGCGCGAAAGCCTGGAAGCCGCTTTGAATAAAATTAAACAGAACATCACTTCCACAACAACTGCGCAAGATAGTGCCGCTGCTTCCGCTGCAAAGCAACAACAGTTGCCCTCGCCTACGCAGATGAGCAACGAAGACCTACAGAATCTACACTTGCTTTCCGAGTCGGCAACGACACGTGAGAAGATCGCAATACGCTCTTCTCAGTCCTATGAGAAACCGAAGATGCAACCATCTTCTTTGGTGCGCCAACAAAACGCTTCTGTGCGCAACATACCGAATCCCTCAGCGTTGGCGTTTCGTAATATGTCGACGCTGCCTGCTGTGAGCTCCACTTTGACGCCCGCAACCACGGTTGCTGTCAGCAGCAGCGCGCCATCTACAACCCCATCCACACCAACAACCAGTCTCGCATCAGCATCCACACAAAAAACATTACCGCTGGTGGCACTTCCCTTAACCAGCGCTGCTGCGCCACTTAGTCCCGGCAATCCTCCGTTGTCTGCCATAACCAGCAGCAGCGTAGTTAGCGCTACCAGCACCAGTACAACTGTCGCACGCACCGTCAAGAAGCCGACAACCATTGATCAAGTTGCCGCTAATTTAAATATGCGCGCATCAGCCGCCGCCGCGGAAGCACACGCAGCTAAATTGAGCGCCGCCGAGGAAGTGACGCAAATAACTTCGTCGAGTCAAAATAATGCCAGCGACCTGACAAAGGTAACGCTCACTACAACTGTGGCTTCTTCAGCCACAGCTAACGAAACGTCGTCCACAGCTGCTGTGTGTGCAAAGGCGGATACGAACGAAACGGCAAACGGAGTGGCTGAGATTGTGAAAACGAAAGTGTTGCCGAAATCCGTAGCCGATAGTGGTGTGACAACTGCGATTGTCACTGATGTCACTAACATAGAGAACACTGCGAGTAACAGCAACAGCAACAGCAACAGCAATAACAATAATAATAATAATAATAACAACAACAACAACAGTAATAGCAAGAACAACAATAATAATGGCAATAGCGATGTCAAATATGGCGTGACGTCAGCTAGCGTGGCGAGTGATTAAGGTGAGTGCACCAAAGCATTGCATTGTTTATTGCTTTTCAGTTTGTTTTTTGTTTTTGCCGTTGTTTTTATTTTTTTGCCGCTGATGCGAATTGAGAGCAATCAATTGCGGTGACATGGGATGATGAGGGGAAGATAAATGAATGTAGTAGCGTAATATGCGAAGGATTTATGGTTTTTTATTCGTGAAGTGACTGAAATAATTGGAATTTTTCTATTGCATTTCGGGGTTAAAGCAGATTGCATGTTCCAGGAAGGATTTTTTTTATACTTTTTGAAGTGAATTCGATTTTTTCGATGAGACCAACTTCCTATCAGCTTTCAAATAGATTTTATAGAGTTTTTTATTACTAGGCACTCTTCATATAAATATTATTGTAGGTTTTTGCCTATCTACTTTACTTTTGGGTTCATAAAGCCTTTCAGAGAAAAATAAATATTCTTGTCATAATTGGATTTCGTTAAAAAGTACTATATAAAATATTTTTTTCTTTTGAGTTTAATTTTTTGTCTAGTATTATAAAATACTGAATTTAATCTTTTAAGAGTTGGTTAGATAGATAGTGAATACATGCAGATGTTAAATTTATGAAAATCTATGGTTCATGACATTGTGACGGAGCACTTGAACGTGCGCAAGGTGTGCGCAAAGATGGTCCCCGCTCACGCCGCTTTTCTCGTGAACAGATACCTAACCGAGGCCGGCATCCCAACGCTTCCGCAGCCGCCCTACAGCCCAGATGTGGCTCCCCGGACTCTTTTTTTGTTTTCTTGCCTGAAAAGGCCGATGAAAGGCAAGCATTTTGAGACGACAGAGGGGATCCAAGCAGCATGCATCTCGGCTCTCAAGGCTATTCTGGAGAATGCCTTCCATGACGCATTCAATGCTTGGAAATCGTGCTGGCAGCGCTGCATCGACGCAGAAGGAGCCTATTTTGAAACTTTTTAAAGAATCGTAACGACTAGTTCAATAAATTTTTTTAAAGCGACTCATTCCTATTAGAACAAACCCTGTACAGTAGTAACGAACATAGAATATAGATGAAGTTAAAATTTATAATTATCTCTCAGTTTTTGAGATATCGGTCTAAAATTTTGCACATGTTCTTTTCTCACCAAGAAGTTGCTTATTTGTCGAAATCGCCGATATCGCACCATTATAACAAGTATCTGCCGTACAAACTGACTAATCAAAATTAAGTTCTTGTATTTAATTTTTTTTTATTTTATAAATTATCTCCACGAAATTTGTCCAAGGCAAACAAACAAACTCCGAAAAATTTTTTTCACTCTATATCTAGCATACTGACCAATCGAACACCTTATGTATGGAAAACTTTATTTACTCTTAATTTGTCAGGGGTATTATAGCTAGGGATCTTCGAATTTAAGGGTTTTTCTTGTTTTTTAGTGCAATTAAAATTTTATCTTAAAATTTTTAACAACGATTTTTTTTCTTTTTATTCTTCCTTCATTTCTAAAGATACAGTCAGTCGATGCGAAATTTTCTTCGAAATAGTGGACTCCGAAGTCAAATATTATTGGAGATGGATGGATAGCGCTAATGGCACTAATGATATTTAAAGGGTAAATAATTACTAAATATGTAAGATGCAATACATAATAAATTATATAGCAACAAAAATCAGTTTCAGAGTAGGCACTCAATTATAATTTAATATAAAAATATTAAAAATAAAATATAAGGGAGTTTAAATGTAAATAAAAATAAAAAATATAATTTGGCATTGCAAGCACAATTTTCATAAAAATTAATTTCATTAAGTTTAAGTGAGTTTTAAAACTTATTCAAACTGTAAATCATTTGAAAAAAAAACCAAAACATTATAATAATTGTAAATTGTACTCTTAACAAATAGTATATTTAGCAGAAATAAGTATATGAAAAACTTAAATTATTTAAATGTACCTAATTAGAACTTCATCAACAAACAAAAAATACATATATGTATGTATGTATGTAATATATGTAAATATATATACTCATACATATATATGTACATATGTATGTGTAAGCAGGTATGTATGTATATATGCACATAAAAGCTCACATACATACTATATTATAGTTACGTTCAAAATAATAATGTATGTAGGTACATACATATATAACAAAACTAATGTCCATGGTAGGCTAAAAATGTTTCAAAAATGTGTAGTATTAGAAAAGTGAATTTAGAATTTAAATAGCGTTAATTAACATTATTTAAGCAACTTTTAAAAATATTTAATTTTTTGGAGTTTTTACTAATAGTATTGGGAGCAAATAGAGAGTGTGAAATAAGTCAGCTTAGATGTTGTCTATTTGAGTTGAGAATTTTGCTCACACCGTTAATTTATTTGTAAATAATTTACGCCCCCTTTTTATGTTAAAGAAATTTAAATTCGCACAACTAAAGCTTTAAATGTATTCTCCTTTCATGCAAACTACAAAACTATAGTTTTTAAAAGTTAGCCCTCGCAAGACCTTAATAAAAATTATTAAGTACCACATATGTACATATACTTACTTACTCTAATACATATGTAAATAATCAAAGAAGTCGTAAAAATGCTACTAATTAATATAGAAAGTGACTCAAAACGTCGCTGCTCACGAGATCGTAAATAAGCAAGAAACGAGCGGCGTTAATATATTTTATGTAGATATTAATATTTAGCGAAAGCAGTTTTGCACAAAATGTATAAACGAAATAAAGAAAAACATCATTATCGTACTTGCGCACATTCTCACACGCATATGCACACAAGCGTGTACTGCATATATAATAATATTCAGACCCAAATGTACATATGTATATACATACATATACTATATATCTGCTGCTAAAATTTGCAATAAAAACTTAATATCCTTCATTGCATGCAACAAACATACAAAATTTACTGAAACGCACACATATGCACGTATGTACATATATAGACATACTATTTAAAATTACACACACACGTACATACACTTACTTACATATGTGTGTACATAAATTTTATATTTTCACCAATTTTCAATTTTAAAATAGAAATTCATGTATTCATTTTTCCAAGTGCGTTTTTTAATTCGCCGTCAATGCGCTGACATTGAAGTATTGATTGCATAATTAAATTCCGAACAACCTGCCTCTTTATTTTATTTGATTGACCAATTGACGGGCACATCACGGCCACTTCAGTGCAACATTTCAATCGTCGATTTTCACTTTGTAAAATATTTTTACGATTTGTTATAATTATTTTTGGCGCCGCTGATTTATGTACATATGTATGTATATATTATATATAAATATGTGTATGTGATTATGTTTGTATGGCTATGAAGAGTTTGTTTAAGTAATTTTTTG
The DNA here is from genome assembly GCF_024586455.1 of Bactrocera neohumeralis. NCBI lineage: Eukaryota > Metazoa > Arthropoda > Insecta > Diptera > Tephritidae > Bactrocera > Bactrocera neohumeralis. Next base: position 5,784,454 of record NC_065921.1, on the reverse strand, counting down.
TTTTCTTGAAAAAGAAAATTAATGAGAACCAAATTGGACGCAAATTGGAAAGATACTCGAAAATATTGTTCCTGTTATATGTTATTCATGTACTATACATGCATACATACATATGTATTGTATATGTATAATATATGTTTTTTTATTACTTTTTTATATACTTATTCAAAAATTTAGTTGCACATATCTTTTGTAAAGAATTATTTTTATAATATCTGGAATATATGTATATTGAAAGTTCAGTTTTTTTTTAAGGGTGATTCTGGTCTAGAAGCATGAATTTCAGGTAATTTTTAAAGTGTCGTAAAAAAAGGGCAATTAATATTTTGACTATCCATTTTTTAGAAGAGTACAGAAAAAAAATAACTAAAAAAAGTAAAAAATTTCAAAAATTTTGAGCTGACAAAGTGGGGGTCTCTTAAAATTTCCACGTGACCATACCCATGATTTCAACCCTCCTAGTTATCTGAAACCAAAAAAAAAGATCATTAAAGTTTTTTTGGATCACTTTTTCTGACTATTTCGAATTTTTTAAAAATAATAAAAATAAAAATTTGGGGATGGGGCTAATTCCAACCATAGACAAGCCTATAAAGAAGACTCTATAAAAATTTCAAGTAAATCGGTCCAGTAGAACCTGAGAAATCGTGGGTATCGTTCCGAAAAAGTCAGTTTTGAGAAAAACGCGTTTAAAGTTTCGCGTAAAGTCTTTTGTTCGATTAGTTCCGCCCGAACCAGTTTGGATGCCGGGTCAGAAAAATGCCTATATCTCCGAAAATAATTTGAATTTTGAAAAATCCTCTTGTACACATTCAAGAATATGTGTTGTAGTTAAACTTTGAAATTGTAAAAATTCGATTTTTTAAAATTTGTAGACCAGAATACCTCCTTGAGTTTAACCATTCGTAAAATTTTTACAATTTCATTTCTGTTTACACTATGGCATATGTATTTATATTGCTTAATATATTTTGTTCTAACTACAGATCATTTGCTTTATTACTTTTATTTCGCAATTAGTAATCGGAATTAGGTTATATCCACTTGTAGTCCGAAAATATGCGTTCTTTCGTGAATTTGGTTGAAGACGCATTTAATTTATGTAAATGAAAAAATGCGAAAAGTAAAAATTCAAAATTTACCTGATTACCCTTTTAATAATTTCAAACCGAAAAAAATATTAATCTGGAATAATGTCGCAATGCATGGAACTGCGAAGAAAAGAATTACAAAAAATTTGTACAAAAAAAAAAAATATTGTCAAAAATGGCAACTGCCTCAAAAAAACAGTTTTTATCACTATTTTTAACCGTTTAGATTTTTTTTAAATAGTAAAAATTAAAATTTGGATAGACACATAGTACAGTAGAACCTGGGAAAACGGTTTGAAAAAGACCTTTTCGCGAAAAACATGAATTTGAGATTTAAGTTAAATCTGAACCGGCCAATTTGCAATGACACTAAAACGGCTACAACCTTGAAAATAATTTGAATTTTGAAAATTCCTTATTGACAGATATTTTTGAATATCTAAAATATCAAAATACTTATGTCTGTAAAAATTTTTGTTTAAATGTATATATTATTAAAAATATTATTGAAATAGATGAATACAGGTAATGGTCGAGTGACTAGTAAAAATTTTAATTTTTGACGAAATGATGCTTGTTGGGCAGAAAAATACGCTTCAGAGTAGTTATTATCAAAATTTTATTCTTTCGATCATTGCCTAACCCGTACATACATACATACATATACATGTACATATGTATATCTAAGAAGGTTGTGTGAAAATTCTAAGTCTATCAGTGTAGCCGTTCCGTAGAAATTTTCCTCACCGGATTTGAAAATTGCCATTTGAAAAGGGTGTCGGAGATGTCTTAACAATAAGCTCATATCTCCGAAACTATTAGCCGGAACAACTTCAAATTTTCGAAAAATATGTTCTAATTATTGCTCATTGAAAATATATCAAATCAATTTTTTGAAACTCACAAGTGGATATAACATGTTAAACGCGAGTTCTGTTTAAAGTTAACCAAAAATGATAACTTTCATAACATTTAAAAAGATTCAGATATTTAAAAATACTAAACAAAAAGAAAGATAACTAGAATACTAAAAACATTTGTAAATTTGTATATTTTATCTGTGTGAACTCATAAATAATATAATAAATTTCTATATGTATATATGTATTAATCGCAAAACGCTAACGAAGATAATTCATTTTATTTTAATAAAAAACAATTTGCAAGTTCACTGCTAACACATTAGTTAAATAAATTATTTTAAATTTAATTTCAAAAACACAGAAAATAAGCAGCAAAGGAGAATAGAATACTGTGGGCATAATCAAATAAAAAAAGCATAAAAATGAATGTCACGTAGGTAAAAAACAACAACAGCAAAAATATTCGCAAATATTTGGAAAAGAAACAAAAGCAGAGAGAGACAGTAATAACTTCAATATAAACAATGAATATGTATAGACAAGTGTAGATACATACACACACATACATATGTATAAAAAAATTAGCATCAAAAATGTAAAGAGAAATTAAAATTATGCAAACACATAAAAAAATCCACTAAATCTATGAATAGAATGAATAGACGCATAAATGTTTGTAATATAAATATTTAATTATGAATAAGGAATAATAAAGAGAATTTAGCACATTTACACAACTTGGCGTTTTCATTTCCGCACACACGCACACACATACTTACACACATTATTACAGCGAGCGGAAGGCGGCTTAATGGCAACAAGAAGAAGCAACCACCCAAAAGAGCGCCATGTTATGTTGTTGTTGTTGTTGCTGCTCTTATCGGCCGCTGTTAGCAAGTTGTTGCGCGCTTAGACACCCTTACGTAAGTATTGTATTACAACGGTTTCTTTGTTGTTGCTAATGTGTTATAAAAGCAAAAGATGCGTAGGATGATAAAAAAGAAGATCAATAGACGCACAATGACCACAACAACATGCCCGAGTAATACCTTTCAGACGCGCTGCGTGTTAAGTAACTGAACTATAAATACGTAAGTATCTACGAGTACGTGTTCACTTACATACACACATGCATAGCGATGTACATAAATGCAGAATAAACGCGCACTCCTCGACGAGCATTCATATCTCTCGCTTTGCACAGTTGCAGTCAACACCCACACGCACTCCATTACAGCCTGGGTCGGTACACCCACGTTCATCTGCATATTTGTAGCTCGTGCCAAATGCTCACCCGCTTTCAAAGGCCAAGCCACAGTCTCATTCGCATTCAGAGCAACGCAACGCAGCGCCGACGACCGAACCACAAATAGTTGCTGTTGTTGTTTTAAATCACATTTTTACGTCAGCAGCCGACATGCGAAAGTCATCAAATGCGAGAATGTCTCGGCAGGGTGGTTGGGTTTGCAACGCCAAAGAGGTGAAAGGGGCGACATTGATGACAACGACGACAACAGCTCGTGCCATTTGAATAGCAGAGTGCATACCCAAAGCCAAACATACATACGTACATACATACACACTAGCAACTATATGTAAGCGCATAGAAATGTTCGTGCACTTGTACTTACGAACACACGTACTTGGATAAGCAAGTACTGCAAGAAAACTTATAAATATGTACATATGTATGTGTGTATGTGGAGGTACACTGTGTTATGAACGAAGCCAGCAGCCGACGCAACACTCGTTTCGTTCAGCCGTCCATTCATTCAGTTCATTCCACCGTCTGCTCTTGAAGCTTTTTTGGCGTGAAGTCACGTGGTCGCACGCCGCAGCCCTCGTGCCGCCTGCCACGGCAGCAGTCGTGAGCGCAAACTGTGTAGCAAACAATTCCAGTAGCAGTTTTGTTCGGCTACACACATGTATTATCGCGCGCCGAAGTGATGCTTCCTGACTGCACCCACTCATAAATGCTTATCATCAGCCATAAGCTCAGCTACTGGGTATAAATATGTATGTATGTAATATATATTAACATATGAAAGTGTCTATAAGTTTCTTTCAAAATGTGTGATATACTTTTTTTTGTTTAAAATTCGGAAATCGTTTCAACAATGCTTAAAATGATGGCGAGCTGAGGCTCGTGCTTTGTCTCAAGCGAAACCCAATAACGCTGACTATAAACGTTTGCGGATTACTATGGATCTAATGTGTGGAATTCTTGTTTGTGTGCTCATATCCAAAAATAAATAAATTATTTATTAGGAATATTTTTACACCCGCGCAACATACTTGTATTGCAGCAGAGTTTTGAGCATCTAACGGTTGTTTGTAATACCTAAAATTGATCGAGATAAATGTGTATATAAATATAGTAGAGTATAACGAGGCCAGCTGAAATCCGGGTACTGTCCGTACAAGCGATAACTTGAGATATCATGATGGAGCTTGGTATACATGTCCCTTAGTAACATAAAAAGTTCGGAATTGCCATAACTAAGCCGCGAATTAACATACGAAACTCTAATTTGGTATATCGAATCATATTAGAGAAGGGCACCTGCAGTTTAAAAATATTTAAAAACATAGTCCCGCTTTCTAATATGTTTAATGTACATCCCTCTCTAACGTCTCAAGTTATGTCAAACAACTCAATAATTGGACAAACCGGTATAACACCTCCTACGAGAATTAAAAAAAAATAAATATCGGATAATAACCCCGCCCGCTCCCTATATAACGGTTTTAGTGACAACTACTAAAACTGCGATAATTCACTAACTAAACATGCAGAGACATTAAATTTTACGCCCAAAATACGAGCGAGCTTCATAGCAGCAAATTGGTGTTAGGAACTAATATCAATTTCCAGCAATTTCAGTGCATAACATTGGCTTCATATCGGTATATTACACTGTGGAAATAAACGCAAAATATTTAAATATTCATCAATATTGATTTTGTCATCTTCAAAGTAATCCCCACCACATGTAATACCCTTATTCCAACGGGTTCCCCGTAGCGGAGTTTTCAGTTTGAGGAATAAGAAAATATCACACGGCGCCAAATATGGTGGTGAATACGGTGGTTGAGCGATGGTATTCATTGCGTTTTTGAATTTAAATTCGGTAACAATCATACTCTTTTTGAAAAAGAAAATCAGCTTTATCGGGACGAGTCGAGCACGAACGCGTTTCATACCCCAAATATCCACCAACATCATTCGGACGGACTCGAAATGTCGGGCTCTCTTGAAATCTCTCTAAATCTTTGAAGCCTTCTTACCACTCGTAAGCCGTTTCCACCATTTGCAACGATTCCGCACACGAAATGTGGTTAGAAATCAAAAAATTTATTTCGAGGTATTTTTACAATTTCGATATTTTTCTCCATTGAATAAAATCGAAAAAACGCACTATTTGAGGTTTAATTTTAAAACTGTTGATATAAATATTTATGTTGCGATGTATTTATTTTTGTTTGAATTTCGAACACATGATTATGTTTGGAAATTAAATTATTTTATTTATGTATTGTTTGACATAACTGAGCGCTCTTCATGGCAAACTAGTAATTAAATTTGGTTAAAATCGGTTCCTAGGACAAACAACTGACATGTCAATATATATTTTTTGAAACTCAGAGAAAATATCATTTACCCGGGGGGCAAATCTGTAATTACTAATTTCGTATAGTATAAAGATTTTGAAATTTTACTTTTATATTTTGTCAAAAAATGTATTTTGTTGGGGCTGAAAGCAGTAGTTTTATTCGCACTGATATTTTCGAAAGCTCATTTCAAAATATAATTGTCGTTTCTTTTAAGTCGTTCAGTAACGTGCAAACAAACAAAATTGAAAAATACGGCATATTTTTATATAAAGGCAAAATTGCATCTCAAGCCGCCAATAAAATTTGTGCAGTTTATGGACCCGATACAGTTTCCACACCCGATACAGTTTCCACACACAACGATGGTTTCAACGTTTTCGTTCTGGTGTAGAGGTGGTCGAAGATGCGCCACGCTCCGGAAGGCCTGTCGTCGAAAATTGCGAATTGGTCGAAAGAGACCGGCATAGTAGCAGCCGTAGCATCGGTCAAGAGCTGGCATGAGTCATCAAAAATTCATTTCAATTTCAATAAAAAAAAATTCAATAAAAATACCGCAAGACTTTTTTGACAACCCATATACGAGTATACATCGGTCAATTTGTGGGTTTTCGTAGTGAAAATCAGAGAACGCTTCTTTCTAATAACAGTGCATCCTTGTTCCATAAAGGGATCAAATCGGATGAATGGTTTCACTAGGTACATTTTTGTGTATTCTTGCTATTCGCTTTGCAAATTTTATTCTGTATCTTCGCACAAAGAAGAGTGAATAAAATAGAAAAATTAACTCAAATTCCAAACTTTTAACTACTGCTTAGTAAAATTCGATCTTTAGCTTTTATGTCAGAAGAATGGAAAGAATGATTCATTTCTGCACGTCTCTCCTGACTGTCCTATCTTTGAACTATAGTTTTTTGTACCAGCAAATCGATTTGATTTAACCTCATATTAAATTAGACGGCCTCTCTTAAATCGACTTGCTAGTACAAAAAACCATAGTTCAAAGACGGGACAATCAGGAAGGACGTGAAATGATTCATTCTTTTTACTCTCCTGACTTATGTCTATTATGTCATAATAGTTATAAAGCAAAAGTTTACTTATATATATGTACACCTGATTTTTCCTAGTTCATAGTGACTCATATGTGCTGATAAAGCTGTTCATAGTAGTAAATCTTATTTCATTTAATTTCAAATACATGCATGCCAACGTTTCGCTAAATTTTTCACACCCTTTTTATAAGCCTTGCCTGAGGGCTACAGAGTTTTCAGTGAATGACTTTTAATAGCTGTAATGAACTTGTGTCACGTTCCTCTGAAGTGCCATTAATCGAAAAAACATGAAGTGCCATAACTAAGCAAAAAATTAATTAATGTAACTTGGAACAGAGGTTTGTAGTAGCAAGGGGCAGATGTGTGCTGAACATTTAAAAAAGTGGACGTGGAACCATCCTATAAAATTTTTAATGTACATATCTCCCAAACCATTCAAGACAACCAAACTCACTCAAAACAATTTCTATAAGCTTCCCTACTTTCATGGTAAAAATGGATGAAATCGGATGACAACCCCGCTCACTCCCTATATAACGGTTCTGTTAAAAAGTACTAAGAGTGCGATAAATCGATAACTTGAGACGCCAGAGACATTATATTGTACCCTCGCAAAAGTATGAGAGAGCTTTATAGGAGCCGAGGTCAAAAATATACAACGGTTGTGGTACTGCCTACTTTTAGGAGATATAATATACATATCTCGGGACTTGCTAGACCGATTTCAACCACATTCAGTAGATGACATTCTACTGGCATTCTTATCTTATAACATTCTTACCGTATAACACAATTTAAAATTTCACATGGATATTTCACTTTCACTGTATACTTATCTAGAAGTAATTAATATTACGAGATGAAATTTTGCACGTCTAATTGTCTAAATCGAACTACTATAAAACTTTTGAAGCTACCAAATATGTGGGTTCTAGTACATACATACACCTAAAATATCGATCAATGTCTGAAATATATAATTTGAGTTAAGAAAGAATCTTGTCTTGATTATAGAATGCCTGTGTGTTAAAAAAGGCTTGAATTCGGTCAATTCTTCCCTATACCTAATATAAAGATTTTTGAACTTCCGGCGGACTGTATAACAATCAATTATATCGGCCAATATGTTACTTATCTCAATGAAAATAAGAGAGCGTGTTTTACTCATAACAGTGTCTCTTTGCGTGTAAAATGGGTATAACTAATATGAGGTTTTTCGATATCTTGTAATGCAAACAAATTTTCCATGTGAAGATTGAACTTTGATCGTTTAGTTCGGAGGTTACGAAAATTGAGAAACTTCTTTAGGGAACATGTCAGATCGTTTTCTCAAAAGGCGAGGGACCAGGTCGTATTTATACAGACTGCGTTCAGAGTTCACTAATTTCAAATCATATACGAAAAGTTAGAACCAATTATGTTAATGTTTACAAATGTATTGAATGCAAGTTGCCTGTTAAAATTCGAGCTACATACATTCGTCTCAAACTTTCAGCGATTATTTAATATTTCAAAGGTTTATTAATGGATGAAATCGTAAACTTATTTTCTATTCGATAATTCGAGTTTAACAATTATGATTATTAACCTAAATTTTTTTCAGGAAACCACCCCTAACGATGGTTGCTAATGTTTTCTATATTTTACTTTAATTTATGCAACAGCATGAATAATTGTACCTGAAATAGATCAAAAAGCTACATGACAATAGTACTTCCATTTAAATATGATTTTTATTTCTTTCATGTCTTCTGGCACAAAACAGAACCAAATATGACTGCATATCTTCATTTCAGGGTTTTTATTGTCTAAAAAGTCTACCAAAAACTGTGCTCCGATTTCAAATGGTTTCGTTGGCACGACAAGAAAAGTTTTGCTGTCATTTTTCCACCAACAATAATATCTTGCCGCATTAGTGATTTAATCTCGACAAGTTTTTGTTCACACAGCTCTATTGATGTGATTTTCCGCTGTCCACCTGACAATTCACACGGCCATACGAAAAGCATAGAGGAAACAACACAAAATTGGCTCAACGAGACTTCGGGGAGTCAACGCGGGGTGTATGTGAAGCCAAAAGTTCAGCAAGGTGCACTCGAAATTGCTTTAGTTTCTTCAACTAGACACGAATGGTCAAACGTTAGCATGAGAACCTTGTTAGACTAACGGTCCAATAGTATGTACAATAGTGGGATTTGTTGTTTGGACATCCGTGTAGAGTTGCTGGTTGATTGTGTTCTGGCTGATGTGAAAGGTGGCAGCTGACCATGCAGATATACCGCATTGTATGTGTGTTGGCGGCCGGCGGGTTGAAGAAAGGCAAGAGCGAGAATTTGAGCTTCTGACCCAACCAAAATTTGCGGATTTTATTTTCATTCGTGCGCAACGTCAACACCGATGCTCATCTACTTTGGTCACACCCGCGCCAGCAGTCTTTCCTTACATTCTGCGTTCCTTAGCTGAAGCAATGGCAATTTGCCATTTTGTATCGAACAAATACACACGTGGTTCATATAATATATATTTATGCATACATACACACGTACATTGGAATATGCATTTGTTTATACATATGATATATAGAAACATACGATGCTTGCGCCGCTTAGTTGGCGTGTTTCAGCCCAGTTCAGCTCAGTTTTGCGGCTTCATTGGGCGCCACGCCACGACAGCCGACCTCATGCCCGGCCACAGGCAGGCAGGCAGGCAGGCAACCAAGCCCGGTGAGGCGAGGCCAAGCCAGCGCCGGCACGCAAAGACTCGACCGAACTGCGAGGCTATGAGGCAGTCATATTTGCCGTCTGTCGGTTGTCGACTTGACTGACCGTCCAAAGGCAATGTGCGCTTAAGTGGTGCACGTTGGACGGCACTTTGCAACTGGATGGTGGCTGCTTGCTGTGTCGAGCTGGTTGGTTGTTCGGTTGTCCGTTCGCCTATTGGCATGCGATATGTGGTGTTGTTTTGTTGTTATTTGTGCGTTCGCACATTCATTTAACTCCAAAACAAAAGCAAAAACATAATACTTTGAGCAACAACTGTCGTTCGGCATACACTTGTCTCTCATTAAGGCATCTCGGTGCTTTTTACCTGTCGCCAGTTCAGCTGACGGTTCGCAGCGCACATTTGCCTTTTCTTAAGTGAAGTCGAAGTGAACTTCCTCCACCTGTGTGCAGTGTAGTGTTACGGCTGCTTTGGAAGTTAGTGAACAAATTTCTATACTAATGTTAGTATAACCTTTTACTTTGATGTTTCGAACAAAAAAGATATTTCTAGGAAATAGTTCCGTTGAAGAGTTCCAGAAATCCCATTGATCTATGAGCGGCTGATATAAATTATTTCTTCTACGAAGTAATGCAGCGAGTTCCCTCGCCCTGAAAATACAATATATTCTTATTAAACATATCCGCTTTAAACCCTTGAGTTTTAAACTCTAGTCTTTCAAAGATAAATTTCTGGAATCAAAGTTTTCAAGTACATACATTCTTGGTAAAAGTAAGTATACTAGGAAACTATTTTCTATGTTTCTTGAATGGTGCTACATCTGTCTAATCGAGTGTTTACATTATCTATAACTAATACTGGAAGGCTTTGCACTCTACATATGAAACCACCTCATCAAATGGCGTCACAGCCCGTTTTACCCAAATAATTTTAAGGAAGGGTTTCCAATTTTACACATTTTCGAGGGTTAACCTTTCGGGAATAGTATGTACATTCTTAAGAGATTTTGTCCAAGTCTTAAGTGTTTGCGGATTACTATACATATTTTAATCATACGACATTCATACCGGTTGTACCGACTTACAATGGGCGTAATTTTACCCAAAACTTTATATAGAACCGACAGAAATATTAGCCCCTATTATGGCTTCCAGTCCAACTGTTTTTAGTTGAAGTTTCGAAAGGATTTTTCGTATGCGCAGCCTATCAGTTTTGGCCTTGGTTCCACTACACTTGTTCCAACATTTCTTCCAATCCTCGAAACAGTTGTTAAAGTCAATTTTCGGATTAGCCTTCAATACGCGTAGCGATTCACGTTTAATGTTTTCAATTGATTCAAAATGATTTCCACGGGGCGGTCGTTGGAGTTTGCAGAATAGCCAGAAGTCACACGGAGCTAAATACGAATGCGGTGCTTGCGGCACGATATTGGTTGAGATTTTGGCGAAAAACTCACGAAGAATCAATGCAGTATGCGACGATGCATTATAGTGGTGCCCATAATTCCAACTTCCTTCTACGAATACAAGTAGTTTTACGCAAACGTCGCATAACACTCAAATAGTATTCCTTGTTGACAGTTTGGCCGGTTGGAAGGATTTCGGTGTGCACCACACCTCGATAATCGAAGAAAACTGTGGTTTTTGACCTGCTTCGACTTGGTTTCTTCGGCTTCAGCTCACCCTTGACACGATATTCGGTCGATTGATCGTTTGTTTTCGAGTCGTAAGCATAGATCCAAGACTGTTCTTTCACTTTTCTTAGGCTCAAATGATCTTTCAAAATGGTTTTCACTGATTCGTCCTTTAATCCAACGATGCCAGTAAGATCTTTGAATATTAAACGTCGACGTCGAAAATTTGAACGAAATTTAAAAAAAAGCAAAGTTCACTGAAGGTCATCATAGTTAAGGTTTATAACAAATATGTATATGCAAAATTGTTAAATATGATCAAATGTTTTAGTTGTTCTTTTTGATTTGTTTTTTCGTTTAAAAATTTCCGGCCGCTTAATTATCTGTAAAATTTTATTTTGTTTTGGTTGTCAACATCAATGAAACTTCAACTGAAATTAGTTGTTGTTTGGTTAAATTGGAGTTGAATTGCTTCTATTCAACGTTTCAATGTTTCAATGAGGTCCTATAAAATGAACATTGGACATTCTGTAAAAATATGTTCAAAGGTAGATCTACTATCCTTTTGGTAGCTTGCTAACGGCAACCTTTGAGTGAAAGACATTAAGAACCAAAAAATAGCATTTAAATTTTACTCAGTTTCGTAATTTCGTAAAAATTTCTTTAATTTTTTCGCGGATGAATGTAGATTCGGTTTTCGTAGTTATGGTTTACAAATAGGGTTTTGTCGTAGGCTGAAATTTACAATATTTGTTGTACCTCTCACCTACATTGTTGTCATGTATTACCCTCTATCTCGTGTATGAAGCACGTCGAATGCCTACACCCTGTCTGTAATTGACTGTGCGACAGCTTGTTTGGTGTTTACTTAGTTGGCTTCGTAGCCAACCAAACGCACAACTATACTTGTCTGTTATTGTTGTTGTTGTTATTTTGGTTGGCTTGGCTTGCGCTGTGCTATGCGTCGAATGCCTTTGTAGTGTTCGATTCCATATGCGGCGTTGGCGGTGACGGCTCTTGTGGTTCTGCGACTGCGGCTGTGGCTGTGGCTGGCACTTTGGCTGCGTGGCGGCTGTCCCTCTGGTCTTTATTGCTTTCATTGCATTTAATAATGCTGTGACTGTTGTTTTGGCTGGCGTGCTTTTAGCATTGGTAGCTTTCATAGAGACGGTTTTGTTTTGGTTGTTGCTTTTGTTATTGCTTTTGTTATTGCTACACTGCATGGCAGCGCATATGCAAGCCAACAACTGTCACTAGGTGGCTTTGCCGCTCTTCGGCTGCTATTCACTTCTGTTGTTCTTTTCACTTCTTTGTGCCTTCTCCTGTATGCTATACGTTGCCGTTCTGTGGGCGGAACTCTGTCAGATATAAAAACTTTATGTTGGCTTTGCCCTGCCTGGAGGGGTCGTTGCCGCTATTTGGCTTTTGTTGTTATCGCTGTTGCAATTACTGCAGTGCTATAGTATAAATACATACATATGTATATATGTGTGTGTGTGTACATACATATATTTACATACATATGCACATATATGTACATATGTTCCTGTTGATTGTTTTCATTATTGGTTTTGTTTTTGTTGTTTCGGCTTTTGTTTCAGTTGAATGCGTCGTCTGCCATCAGCATTCGATACGCCAGTCGCCGATTGGTGGCGTTTAGCTTCTTCTTTGATGTGCTTATTAGCTGTTTTGTTGTAGAGCTCACGCCATGGACTAGCGACGTCGTAAAGCTGTTTTAATTTTGTAAATTTCAGCCCAAAACAAGAAATATGTTTCTGCATTTAATTATCTTCCAAATAGAAAGGGCGTAGGGTTTAAAGCGAACTTTATATGAGGCAGTCCCAAAATATTGCCGCATTTGGCAAATTTTCACAAAATGGATTTAGGTTTATTCCACATGTTCCCGAGTCATTAAGGGGCATTATTCTACCAATGTCAATGGGAGCGTACATCTTGTGCAGCGCATCGTTCCATCGACTGTGGTATTCGCCGTTGCCAATGCACAAAGGACCATACATTTTCCGCAGAACCTTTCTCTCGAAAACTCGTTATGTCGACTCATCAGTTCTTGTCATCGTTCATGTCTCTGCACCATATAGCAGGATCGGAATAATGTGGGTTTTGGTTCGTCGAGAGAGGACTTTACTTCTCTATTGCCTACTCGATAGAAGGTAGGCAAGAGTTATTCTGCCTTGGATTTCGACGCTGACATTGTTGTTGGTCTCAATACTGTTTCCAAGATATACGAAATTATCTACGATTTTTAAGTTGTGACAATCAACAATAACGTGGGAGCCAAGTTACGAGTGCGACGACTGTTTGTTTGATGACAGGAGATATTTCACTATGCCCTCGTTTACAACCAGACCCATTTCCAATCAGGAGAAAGCAGAAAAGATGGTACCTTCTCCAGTTAGCTCTGCAGCTCGAATTATTTTCTCCACGAGTAGATTGAAGAAGTCGCACGATAGTTAGCCGCCTTGTCTGAAACCACATTTGGTATCCATTGGTTTGGCTCGGAGAGGTCCTTCCCGATCTTGACGGAGCTTTTAGTATTGCTCAACGTCAGTTTACACAGCCATATTAGTTTTGCGGGAATACCAAATTCAGATAACGCGGCATAAAGGTAGTTTCTTTTCGTGCTGTCGAAGCCGCATTGAAATTGCCGAAGCGGTGGTGTGCGTCGATTCTCCTTTTACGGGTCTTTTCCAAGATTTGGCGCATGGTGAATATATGTATGTTTGGTTGTTGATTTTTCAGCTCTAAAGCCACACTGATAAGGTCCGGTCCAAAATATGTGCTATATGTATACAAGTGACCATTGTGATGAACTGCGTTGATTTAGCCATGCCCGTCTTTATATCGGCCTGCCTCGTCTGTTAGCCTGCATACAGCTCGTGGCGGCCATGTTTTTTACGGATTTGTATGAAATCGGTGTGGATTGTGGGATGGCGGCATCATCGGACTTTATTTCGTTAAAACACGACGGCCAAAAGACCTTTTTTCCTGAAATTTGGTGAAACCGACGCGGGCGATCTCTATTTCCAACAAGATGATGCGCCGCCACATGTCTTACCTCTACCCATGAGCATCTTGTGTGTAAAGTTTAGCGACTCGTTAATTTTGTGAAATGGTCCTGTCAAATGACCGCAAATTTCTCGGAAAATTCGTTGATTGTGAACTATCAAGGTCAAGAACTAATATTGAAAACTTTCTTTAAGATTTGCACGGGTATTAATCCAATTCAGTGACGATTTAAGCTTCGAATTTTTTTAATTTGTTTTTTAAGTGTCGCTTTAAAATCCACCTCGGATAGCATCGGTTGTCTTCTACTGCTATAGCGGTGTTATTGGAGGAACTTATCGCTAAATATAGTATATTGGCTCTATGAAAGTATAGGTACGCCTGCCAATAATAGTTTGTTAGATGATGGTATGGTGAAGAACGCTGCAATAAGTTCGAAACGCTAAGCAGCTGGAATTAATTCAATGACCGGCTTTCAGTTGGTTCCCGGTGTCAACATGGTGTGTGCAGGTAAATTGTCATCTTTAGCATGGATGAGACATATGTAGTTCTGGCTCTGTAGTAAGGTTCACAATTGTTGAAATTTAATTGGCCAATAGCCATACATTTTAACGGAAACCAATAGTCGAAGTTGACTGCAGGAAGGCCAAATTGAATCCGTAATGTCTGTCGCGAAGAATTTGTGATAGTTCAATGAAATCTCTATAGCTCTCTTCGTAGTTTAGTTAGTGAACTCTTAATCGAATTAGTTTTTTTGTTCCAAACTGGTATATTATTGTAATTGTTATTGATGTTGATGTAGTGAGCTCCATAGTTAAATTTTGTGGTCACCGCTATTTGAAAAATTGTGAATTATATCATTCTTATCGACGAAAATGTTGCATCCGATGGTTATCTGTATATCCGTCAACCAATTGCTGTATGTATAGGTTACACAGAGTATACTAGATGGTGTATAAATAGCATCATAAGACCAATTCTGTCTGTCTGAATCTGAAATAATAAATATTTCGATTTCCCACACTGTATACAAGTTTATTTCAAAGGTGAAGCGATGCAAATATTCAAGCCCATAAAATATGAATGTGCAAATACGAATACATCACAAACACACTAACGGTATATGCATACCAATGATTCCAAATGTAATAACTACGCCATGTTACAACATAATTTTCGAAAACAATGTGCCAGCGATTTTATGAGATGTTTATTAACTCAAATATTTTGTATACACATTCCGTTATGATTTATTGGCCGAGTGACCATGCAAGCATGTGCAAGTGATTACTAGCCAACAAATGGCAGAAACTCGGCATACACACGTACATATGCATACATACATATGTATGTACATATCTATAGGGGCACATGTGCGGCGTTTCCATATTTATATGTTTACTTATTTATGCTTAAAATAAGGCGTAAGCCCTGTCGTTAAACAAACTAGTTACAAACTATTTTATAAAAGTCAGGCTACAAACTAGTATTTTTTGTCTAGTTAAGGGAGTCGTCTAGTTTCACTGTCTGAAAATTTTGTTTTTTCGGATATTTCTAATGTGGACATAACTAGAAATATGGAGTATAAAGAATTTCATCGAAATCTTATAGATTTACGAGATATCCCATACGGTTTAAATACGGTCTCGAGCTGACTATTCATGACGGTCAGTCAGCGTTAAATGTGTTTTCTCAAAGTAGTTTGTTTGCCAAACCTAGGCACGATTCTGTTAAGTTTTCTAACATTTCTGACGAAACTATAAGAGATATTCGAAATCTGTGAATTGTTAATTATTCACAAAACATCTCTCAATATTTAGATACGAGAATATCAAGGAAAAACTGATGAAACCATTTTTTTCCATTTAATGTTGTTAACTGTAAAAACAAATCGTGCG